>NW_017096281.1:41992-89733 GCF_001412225.1 Nicrophorus vespilloides | reverse complement strand
CCAAGAGTCTCTACACAAAGCTCGGCTTCAAGAAGAACTTTCTGACGGTGCGCGCAATAATGCGGCCGCACGAAATGGCCAGTGGCGACCTGCAAGGCGGCGGCTGTGGCGGAGGAGGAATCTCCTCGATCGAGGACCTCTAGGAAAACAAAAGCAACAACAACAGCAACACCAACAGAGCAAATATTAATTAAACAAAAATACTAATTTAAATTCAAATTTACGGCTGCCCACGCACATTCAAGCAAAAAGCAGCTTCACCAAAAAATGTTAAGAAATTTAAGGAAAAAAAAAACATAAAAAAGAGTTCCCAAAAAAAAAGATTATTATATATAAAATGAGTAAACTGAAAAAAAAAGCATTTTTTTACATTTACAATTAAATTATGGAAGAAAAAAAAGTAAAGAAAATTACGAGAATACAATACACACACACACACACCAAACTATCTAATTAATTGAACAAATTAATTAATTATATATAAAGAACGAAATTTTCGATAAAGCAAAAGGCAAAGTAGAAAGCTGTGTTTACTTAAAAAAAAATAAAACTATGATTATGAACGAGAGACAAAAAAACAAAACGTGTGCTTTAAGACAATTGGGAAGTGGATGAAACAGAACTTATTGCTCTTCTCGAGAAGAAATGTAGAAGTTACATTTTTCTCCTTCTTCTCTCTCTCTTTTTTTATATTGTTGTTGTATTATTTTTTTTTTAATTATTATAATCATCAAATATCGATTGTTGTTAGCTGGCTGTTTCCTCGAGCCTGCGTCCGATTCCGCCGAAAACAAAACAATAGCAACAAATGAGATCCGAAATGCAAGGAAGACGCGACACACGATCGCTTAGGAATCGCGCGCGCAGGTTGGGGCGAATTGCCATTGTGATATTTTACCTCTAGATGAACGTGGATAAAAAAAAAGGCACGAGAGATTTACGCAACAGAAACAGAAGCAATTGAATCGATTGATTGTGCGTGCGCTTACAGTGTGTGTGTGTGTGTATTGTGAGTGAGTGAGCGAGTGAGTGAGTGACTCTGATGATTGGAAAGGAAACAGATTTATGTTTCGTTTTGCGAAGATGAAGATGAGGACTTCACTTTTTAGGCCTACGCGTAGCGAGCGCTAGTTGGACTAATTAGGAGCGACCAAAAGAAAAGGCGACGAAATTGTGCTGCAGAGGATGAAGAAGTAGATTGATGATGATGATGATTTGCAATTTGCGTATTTTCCTCCTCCTCCTCACTGAAACGCAGAAAGATACACACAAAAGAAAACAAGACTCTTGAAAACTGATCAAGTTCGTAGGTCGCATTTTGTTTTGTTTTTTCCCTTGACTTGATCCAGCTTTACACCGCACAAAAAAAAAGAACCTCTTCGCACCATCAAAACTAATGCGATTCGAATTTTTAAGAAGAATGATTTATAAATCTTGTAAATGCTTGATTTAAACCATTTTATTTACTTTTCCAAAGCTTCCTCCATCATCATCGTCTTGCGGTTAAAACTTTGTTTGTTTGTTTGTTTGTTTGGTATGTAAAATGTATCGAAGAAGATTGGAAACAAACGAAAACGTTTTTTTATTTATATATTGTATAGTTTAGACACACTCTCTCTCTCTCTCTTTCTCACTCTGTATACATACGCATACACACACGCGCCCTTCCTCTTTAAGAAACAAATAAACAAATCCCAGCCGACTCTTCCAGAATTGGTATTGTTAGATGAAGAAGAAAGAAGAAGCTTTGTTCAATCGCATGTTCAGAACACACACACACACCTCTGTCTCTCTCTCTCTTTCTATATCTGTTCCTGTTTACTACAATCATTTGTGTATTTCTATTTATATTTCCTCCATTCCTCGAGAGCTGTTCGAGGATGAAAATAATGCAGTTTAAAAACATTTTGATTAACTCTTTTTGGAAGCGTATTAAAAATAGAAAGCAATAAAGTGCCTGAACATTCCAAATACATACACACACAGAGACACTTATTTCTCACAATTTTCCCCATTTCAATCCAAACTCAGTTTTCGAATACAAATAAAATTTCGAACCTAAATCCGGTCCTGGATTCAATAATATATACGCTGCGCTTAAACTTGTTCGATTTGATGATCACAGATGGCGCGTCGAGTACCTTCTTACTAATTTATTGCAATGCAGTTTGAACTCGTGTATTCTTTATGAAATTACATACAAATTTTCCTGTTACGTTTATAATGCGTAAATCTATTCCGAATGCGCCCTAAGCTCTAACGTCAATTCCAATTTGCAGGTTATGTGTCGCTTACATAAAAAAACAGTGTAGGCTTTGAAAACTAAGATTTTATTATTGAAAATGTTGTGTTGATGTGATAATTTATTTGAAGTTGAACAAGATGAGTGCGTGTACAGCGTATATTAATTTGCTTAAGGTATTGTAGTTTCTATTGCTTAAAGATTTGTTGAAATGCTAAAAGTTTCTTTCGATGCAGGTGCCACAAAGGTGTGTGCTGCTCAGGCAATGCCTACGAAATACTTCGAGCACAGCCTTCTCCCACAACCAAAAATGTTTAGTTGCTATGACAAATAAGCAGTACATGTCCACGGTACAGAGTAAGAGCATCATAGCGAATCGGGAGGAAGAACCATCTCTTTTAACCAGAGTTCTAAAGAAGTTACCATTCTTCGGAGTCGATAGAACTGTATGTAGGAAATCTGATTTTAATTCAAAATTACGTTTAATTAAATTTTGATTTGATTTTTGCAGAAACTGAATTTGGTGGGATTCATGATGTACGAATCGATAGCGGATGGAATCAATTACGGGGAATTCTTCGAGGAGTTCTCTCTGCCCGATACATTCTATTCGTGGTTCGTTGTGACGGAACTGCATCTGTGGATGCTGACGGTCAGGTGTATGGCGGAAGGTGATGACGGCCGTCTCGTGAGGAATCGAATGGTCGAGGCGCTCTGGACCGACGTGGGATTGAGAGTTAAAAAGATTGGAGTGAGTTTCCTTTTTTGGATTTGTTGAATTATGTAATGTGTTCGTGTTCGATTTTTTAGGCTGCGAATCCTGCGGGAATGAGGATGCAAGTTGCCGAATTGTCGGAACAATTGCAGGCGGCGTTGATCGCGTACGATGAGGGTTTGCAATCGGACGATGTCGTCCTGGCCGGAGCTCTCTGGAGGCGAATGTATCAACAGAACGACGTCGATCCGGAGCATCTTGAAGCGCTCATCAAATACATCAGGAGGCAAGTTCGTCTGTTGGACAGCAAGGCGAAAGTCGATCTGTTCAGGACGACGAAGATGACTATCTGGGAGCCGTCGAGTGAAAAGCTGTAAGAATGATTTTTAACATTATGTAAATAAACTAGTTTAAAACAATTCCGAGTAGAAATTCAATTCCCACATTTTCAAAACTGTACTAGTTACAAAAGTAACAATTAGTACTTTAAAAAGCTAAAGCATTTAGCTTTAATTAGAATGCTCATTTATAACTGTATCTCATATAATTATTGAGAAAATTGATGATTTTCCGAGGCTTATAAAAACAACTTCAAAATAGTTCGACTACCCATCATCAGATGACGCTGATCAAGCACAATTAAACGTTCGTAACTCTATAATTAATTAAGCAATCATTAAAATGAACTGAACATTACACAACAGTGATGAATCATTATCAATCAACTAATACAAATCATTAATTAAGCCGCAAATTAAGAGTCTCTGATTAGGTTGAGTAATTAGAGCGTTATGTGATATTATAAATTAGCTATAATGTTCTAGTTACATTTATCAGTCGATTCATAATATTTACTCTTTAATCTGATGGTTATTAAATGAGTTTTTGAAAATAATGGCTAAGCGACATCTGTCTGTAGATCTCTTTGACTTCGCAGCGGGAATTTTCAAATTTACTTTTCCTTCTTTCTTGAATTAATGTTACACTTGTATTTAGATAAATAAATTACATTTTTCGTGTATTATTTGTACTGTGAAAGTATTGTAATTACCAATTAAAATTTTAGTTTTATTAAGATCTTTTGGTTATGCTATTCGAATTTGCATTATGTAACAGGGTCTATAACCTGTAAAAAATCTTCCTTTTGTAGGCTTTAAGAGATAAAGAACATTATGTAATTCTCGGTTTCAGTTTGGTTTTCTCTGTTTGCTAAATGGCTGGCAGGGTGGTGAAGGTTTGGAGGTTAGGTAGGATAAACTATGGGGATGCTCAGAAGGTGCAAACTGCTTTGGCGCAGCTCCACCATTCCAGCCCCAACGATGACACTCTCAACAGCATGCTGCTGCTCGAGCACACACCTGTGTACACTGTGGGCATCAGGAGGAAAGATTACACAGAGGATGAGGCGGAACGGCTGAGAGCTACAGGTTTCCTAGCACAATTGTAAATTATGTGGAACTGTGTTGTGGTAGCAGTAATGTTGTGCGTGTGTTTGAAGGGGCTGATTTCTATGAGACCAATCGTGGTGGTCTGATCACTTTCCATGGACCCGGTCAGCTTGTGGCCTATCCCATAATCAATTTGAGACAGTTCAAGGAGAGCATGAGGTGGTATGTCTGTCACATCGAGAAGACCATCATTGATCTGTGCAGGAAATTCAGTTTGGATGCATCCACCTCTCCGCACACCGGCGTTTGGATCGGCGACAATAAAGTCTTTCGCACTGATTGCTGAATGAGAATTGGATCGAAATTTTCTAATGTATGATTGTTTTGCAGGTGTGCGCGATTGGCGTGCACGGAAGTCGTTTCATCACCACGCACGGTTTAGCATTGAATTGCAACGTCGATCTGAATTGGTTCAACAATATAGTTCCGTGCGGGATAATCGATAAGGGCGTGACGAGTCTCTCGAAAGAAGCCAACGTCGATATTAGTGTAGAATCTGTGATACCCAAATTCCTGGACAGTTTCTCCGACATCTTCCGATGTTCTTTCGTCGAGTTCCGGGAGGAGCAGAAGGACGATCTGCTCACAAAACTGTGCATCGAGAAGCCACGAGCCGACGATTCGGTCATCTTCGGGAGCAAACGCAAACAAATCTAATATCTTTATACGAAACATTTATTCCTGCTACTTTCCTTACGACTCACTTAAATATAAAATACAAAAATATAATACAGATTGTTGTAACAAATAAGAAAAAAAACAAACAAAAAAAGAGAGTAATTATTAGCACACTTGATGAAAGAAAAAACTAAACACCTGTTACCTGTAGAAGCTTAACTTTCGCCTCGGAAGCTTCCTCCCCCTGAACAATAGCTGAAACTCAAAAACTTTCGTTTGATTAATAATGCACGCTCAATATCTTAAAAAATTCTAACAGTCTGAAACAAGAAAATTTAATTTTTTTTTTGTTGTTTTGTTTGGAACGATACATTTTGCATTTTGCTTTTTCGATACTCTACCCATTTTTATTAATAACTCAGCCGCCAGCAGACGCTCTGGACTGAAAATAAATCAAATTCGTACAGTATTGTTGCAGTGCAAACAGTTTAGAGAGAATATATAAAAAAATTGATGCGCAATTCTTTTCGGTTTCGCAAAGAATGGTGCATCAATTAATTAGCGAAAAATCTACCACACCTTTTGCTATAATAAATCTCTCTCTCTCTCTCTCAAGTGCGCTCAATCGTGAGCCGCTACCGCTTCGAGGTTGTACACCTGCAAAATTAACAACTTATATAACTAACTTCTTCCGATGAGGAATAACAATGTTAATAATGCGTAAGGAAAGTGCTTTAAATAGTTAACTGACATTTTTGCTTTTAAAGTAATTCACGAGTTGTCGTTGCACGTGGAGCAGAATTCCAGATCCACGCGGTTCCTTGAGATGTGCAGGCACACGCCTGGCGCTTCCTCTTTGTCGTCATAAACATCCAGCATTGGTAAACTGTATGAATGATCATCGATTTGGTTCTCCTCGCTCATATCCAAATCACTGAACAAGGGCTCATTGAAGTCTGGTAGCCAGTGATTGATGGGTGCACTGGTTAAATGCCTATTGATGGAATTGCCCACGTTCATACCTGAAACCCAATAAAAAAAACGTTAGTAAATCAATAATTATCAATTTAACTGTAACTTACATGTGTTTAAATTGATGGACTGCAGCAGTTTCCCGATTTCCGTGCTGTTTGCTAGAACGTTCCTCAAGTATTTAACATCTTTTTCATGCTTGCAGATGACCTGCGTTTGCGTCTCCAACATCGACTCGAGCTTCTTAACCTTGGCCTTCTCCTTGGCCAATTCTCTCTCTAGATTTTCCATGTACATTTTCTTCCTCAGTCTCACCTCCCTCGCCTTGATCGCATTATCCGTGAACACTTTCGGTTCGCGCGTTTTCCTCCGCACGCGGGAAAATCTCTTCGAGCAATCCGAAGAATCCTCAGAATCGGTGGAATTGGAATCGAAGTAGGTTTTGCGAGACGCCATTGCTGATGGTGGTTACCTTCTTCTTTTTGCTTCTGATTCGTTTCGTATTCGATTCACGCTCTACAAACTGGTTAATAAGTTTCTATTCGTGCAAACAGCTTTTAATACTCAATTTGCACTCGCAACGGGATTAATTTCAATGCTCGAAGTCCTTTAAAAAGAAAACAAACAGTATTTGGAGCGCGCACACACCCAGCCACCATAACACACACTTCAAGGTACTTCTTCAAATCGTCCAGCAGAGGTCGCCGCAAATCTATTTGGATCACTGGAGAATTGAAAACCAATTGGATACGCTTGAACATGATTTTTTTTAATCATATAACTTTTCTGTATTTCCTAGTTGATCAATATGAAAAGGCGTAATTGCTAATGCTAATCGTTTCGAAAATTTGAACGCGAAGGCGGAAGAGATGTGCGCGTGCGCAACTCGCGAAGATGTCGGCAGAGGGCCAAGTCGTTTCGTGCATTCCAAATACGAGTAAGATGTCGAAGGCGAAGAAGGTTTTGGAGGAGGCGCGCGAAATCCAAAATCCCGAATTGGATTTGGCTGATAAGGGAATCGCCAGCTTCGAGGAGTTGCCCGGTCTCCGTAAGTATTTACCATCATGTTACCAGATGTTAAGATGACCAAATTTGGTTCTCTCCGGGAATCCAGTTTTCGAGCCCGACAAAAGTGGGCTGGGTCGTAAACAAAATTGCATACAACGAGTGAGCGAAACGGCGGTAAATTTAAATTCGTATTTCCTTTTGCAGTGAACATGATGAACATCACTAGACTCACATTGAGCCACAACAAAATCAAAGGTAAAATCTGCACACATAACAAACTGCAATTACTCACTTTCCAATTGCAGTTGTTCCACCAGCTCTCGCCAACTTGACCAACTTGGAGATCCTCAATTTAGCTAACAACAACATCGAGGAGTTACCATTATCGTTGTCTTCTATGCCCAAGCTGAGGATTCTGAATCTCTCCATAAATCGACTGTACTCTTTGCCAAGAGGATTCGGAGCATTCCCAATCCTAGAAGTCTTAGATCTCACCTACAACAATCTCAACGAGAAAACGCTCTCAGGCAACTTCTTTCAATTAGGTAATCAATCAATTGATCTCCATAGCAACAAACAATTTACTATAATCAATTTGCAGAAACCCTGAGGGCTCTCTATTTGGGTGACAACGACTTTGAGTACATTTCAGATGAAATCAAGAATCTGAAAAACTTGCAAATTGTGAGCATTAATGTAAATGTACTTGACTTTAAATAATAATAATACGTGATTTGCAGTTGGTGCTGAGGGAGAACGACATAATCGAATTGCCAAAGGAAATTGGTGAATTGGTTAGACTACGCGAATTGCATTTACAGGGTAACCGTCTGACGTTGCTTCCGCCGGAAATTGGAAATCTGGAGGTGACCAACAAATCTGTGTTCAAATTCGAGGGCAACGATTGGGTGACGCCGATCGCGGATCAGTTGCAATTGGGCGTTTCGCATCTGATGGATTTCCTGAAAAGCGAAACATACCGGATGTAAGATTAGCAATTACGGATTTTAAACTCTACTGTGAAATAACTTCATTTTGTTGTTGTAGTTTGTACGGAAGATATCAGCAGAACAAACCGCAAGTGCCGCCGCCTTGCATCGATAAAGCCAAGAAAGCTTCGAGGATCAGATGATCCGTAACTGCCAAAATGACTACGACTAGTTAGAGCGAGCGATTAATCCTCTTCACTAATTAGTAGCAATATCAATAATCAAGTGCCTTATGTTTTTTTTACAAAATTAACAAATTAATTTATTACCATATATATATTTTATATAACTCTCCAAGGAGAAACACACAGATAATATATCTTATGCTTTTATTTACTTTTGTGATTAAATCCTGTACGAACAACTTTTCATAAGAAACATTTAGGCAACCAACATTGCACCAAATCCAATATTTAATTAAAAGACTAAAAACATTTGCTAATTGAAATACGAGTAATAAATTGATCTATAAACTAACTAAACAATTAAATTTACTGTAGTAATCGATGAAAATATTAAAGTTTTTTAAATTGTTTCTCTTTAATTGCAAATTGATGAAGCGCAGAAATTAGTCTGATTCTGGTGGTGGCATTAAGAAATGTATCGAAGAAAACAAAAGAATTCAAATTTCTAACCTAAATTATGTTCATCTCGCGAGCTTCGGCAAATGGTAATTTGTTGATAACAGAAGGAAGGTGAAAATGTTGAGCGCAGAAATTAGCGACATCAAGTTCATATACAATGTGCTCAAAATATTGTGCCATCAAGAGGTGAGTGCATACATTTCTTATAGGATAAATGAGCGCTATTTTTTATTTTTTTTTTTGAATATATAAAAACAATAATAATTTTGTAGTTTGCAGTGGTTCAGCCGATGGAGGAGGGTTTGAAGATAACGCTGAGTGACAACAAATGCTCGGAGACTTCGATTTACATCCCACAGAGCGCTTTCAGCACCTACAAGATTCAGGACAATTCCGATGTTAAATTCAAAGTGAGCCTGAAGGTGCTCACCGAGTGCTTGCACATTTTTGGAGATGAGGGCCATTCCATGCTGAAAATGTCTTACAAGAAACTAGGGGATCCTCTGATTCTAATGTAATTGTAATTTATTAGTAGTTTCTGGTAGTAAATTGTTTTTTGGTACAGGTTGAAGCAGAGCGATGAGAATATAATTGTTGATTGTGAGCTGAGCACGATGGATGCAGACGAATTCGTTGATATCAGTTTAGCTGATGAATGCAACATGAACAACATTGTTTTGGCTGGGGATAGTTTCTTCGACATCATCAGTGATCTTGATATGCTCGCCGATGACATACAATTCGTGATCAGCAACAAGGCTCCTTACTTCCAGATCACCACAACCAGTGTTTTGGTAACAGATCGAAATAATGAATAAGTGGCAGATTATTAACGTTTGCTTGCAGGGCATCTCTCACGTGGATATCTCCAAACATTCCGATATGGTGAATGCCTTCAACTGCAAGAGCGATTTCAAAGAGAAGTACTCCTTCAGCATATTCAAGCAACTGATCAAGATCATGGCTCTGGCTTCGAAGATCTCCATCTCGACTGGCAACTCTGGCCTGCTGGGCTTCCAGATCATCATCAATTCAGATGACAGACAGTTGTTTGTCGAGTACTATGTCACTGCTCTCATCAATGACAGTGATGACTGAGTGAGCGAAAGGTAAGTTGAAATCATTACCAAAAAGAAAACAATCTTATTTATTTATCAAAGAAATGAAACATTAAAAAAAACATATTTTTTGGTTTCATTCTTCGTTCCCCTCCAAAAATTCATATCAATACAATCTTTTAAGGAATTGAGGGTACACACACACACACATTCAGTTAATAGAAATTCTTTTGGGTTTCCTTTTTTTTTTATTATTTTTTTTTTCTTCCTGACAGAAAAGTAATTGAAAAATGTAGATACAGTAAAACAAAGAATAAAGACATGTGTAAAAAGTGTGAAGAAACGAAAAAGTCTCATCTTTTGAAATCTCCTTCAACGCAAGTTTTCGTATTTTTTTTTTCTTTGCGCGCACACAAATTGTTCATCACCACAACGACAACAACAACAAGAACAAAGAAAGGGGGAAAAAAAATGATAACTTAGAAAAAAAAAACACAAAAAAAAGAAAGAAAATAATAATATGATAATAATTACGTAATGATATAATAATTAATTAATAATACACTTGTGTTATTATATAGATTGTATACAGTCTCTCTCTAAATCCATTTGGGGGCAAAAAATAATAATAATAATAATAAATGAACAAAAAAAAAATAATTAAATTTGTAACAACACTGAATTATAATATTATATCTTTATATATAAATTAGAAAAAGTTTTTTTTTTCTCTCGTTCATTAGAAATAGGTATATTTTTTTTTCGATTTTTTTTTTGTTGTATTTTTTTATCACACCGATTTTTGCTTTCGTTTATTTTTTTGTATTTTTTTTTTGGTTCAATGTTTGTCTGTTTTTTTATTCAATTACACAACATTTTCCTTTAAATATTAATCATATATTATTTTCCAATAATATATGTGTAGTATGTAAAAGAAAGAATCGAAGAAAATTTGTGGGAGGTGTTGTGGGGGCGGGGCTCGGTTTGTTTTTTTTATTCAGTGTGTATGTGTTTTGTGGGGGGTTGGTTGGTTGAGTGTGTAGTTTTAACTTTCTACCAAAACAAAAAAGACATCATTCTTCGCTAACTTGTTAATTACTAAGATTCTCCTCCTTCGCGTGGGCGTGTCGGTGGAAGACCGACACAGCATCACCATATATAATCTCCAAACATCATCATCATCATCAGACAGTCACATAAGAAAATAGGGGGGTCGGGGGGATGGATGCATATTATGGGGGCGTGGCGCGTTGACGGTCGTGAAAATAAACGGCAGAGCGGTTGGTGGGTGTTAGAATGTGGGAGGGGCGATTGGCCAAGTAATATTGGGGGGGAGGGGCACGCATCACCGACAAACGAACCGACACGGAGATTACAAGAATTATAATATGTCGGGGTGTGGGGGGATGAGATCGAACGAGCGCGCGCTTATCTGTTCGTCGTTAATCAATCTCATTATTAAATTAAACATTTACCGAATATCACAAAATATAAAATTGATGCATATCAAAAGAAAAAAAAATAAATAATAATCACAAACTAAGTAAACTAAACACTGATTGTTTTAGGGTGAACTTTTGTTTCTTTTTTTTTTTGTCTCTTATCTCTCCTCTCCATTTTTTCTCATTAATTTTTGGCCAGTGTTTGCGGGGGTGCTGCTGCTGCTGCTCTTTCTTATTATATTTTTTTTTTAGTATCTTTCTCTTTCTCCGAAGAATACGTTCAGATGCGAATTATCTGTTATATATATTTACAAAAAGAAAAGATAACACAAAACAAAGAAAAAAAAATAATAATATATAAATGATCATAGGTTTTTCTTCACCACCTGAATAATGAATAGGAAGAATCCGACAAAGCGAAACGAATATTTTCTCATTCCTTTCTCTCTCTCTATCTTTCTCTCACACTCCTCGTTTTCCGTCTCCGCTCAATCTATATTTCACATATATAAAATTAAAATAAATATTCTCATTAATCCATCCTCTTGCTAAATTAAAAAAAAACTTTTGTTCCTCTTTCGCTTACTCTTTTTAATATTCTCTTGTTTGTTTGCTTTTTTTTGTGTAATACCTTTTTTTTTAATATATATGTAAATATATTATGTATATACCGACGATGATTGGATAACATAAAAGAAAGAAACACGTTTTTTTTTTAGTACTTAACTCCTTAAATAATAGAACCGAAAGTGTTGCTTAGTCTTTAGCACTGTTCTCGACGTCCTTGCCGACGTCGATCTTGTCGGAGGCGCCGCCCCCGGGCTGCTGATTGGCTGCCCCGAGCTTGTTGGCGCCACCCTCGACGAGCTTCGAGTCTTCCGATTTGTCCACTTGATTGTTAAGACCTACGCCTGGGGAAGAGGCAGAGAAGAAGAGTTTGGGTTTGAATAGCGTTAGAAGGCGGGGGTGGGCGGTTTGTTTGTGGAAGCGTTTGTTGATTTCGGGGGGTTGGGGGTTGGTTTCTTAGGGAGGTCGGGGCTTTTCGTGCTATGTAAGTGTGTGTGTGTGTGCGCGTGTTTATGTGTTTTACTGTTTGTTATTGGATGGTGGTGAGGAGGTGTTGGTGGTGGTGGTGTTGTTGTTGTCTGTACCTTGGCTACTGTAATATTGCCGGGATGCAGAACGATTGCCAGAATTGTTGGGCCGGCCACCGTGTTTCTGGCCATTGTTCTGCATGGAACTGATGCCGTAATTGCTGTTGGGGCGTTGAATGGGAGCCGGGTATCTCGACTGGAAATGGAAACAAGTTTAGTGAAAAGAGTCCGGTCGAGCGAACGTATTGAGAATAGTTACAAATACCTGTCCGCTCGTCGGGTTCGTCACGTTCTGGTACAAGTATCCAGATTTGTTGGGTGCGGTGGGACTGGGCTGCGGCTGTGGCTGCTTGCAGCTCTGCCGAGATTTGGGCGATGGGATTTGGGACGCTGAAAACGAATGAAACGAGAAAGAGAATAGTAGTAGTAGTAGTAGTAGTAGTAATAATATTTTCAGCCGTTGCTGTTATTCTTGTCGTTCATACAACTGGATGGTGCAGAGGCCGTAGCCGTACTATATTTATTATTATTATTATTGCTTCTGTTTAAATCTAATTAGGTCTGTAGAATTTTCGATGGTGGTGCATACCGGTATTGAACACTGAGGAAAGGACTTCCTGCTGGGTGCCGGGACTCCTCAGCTGCTGCGATCGTCCGCCCTGCTGCTGATCCATCTGTTGGCTGCTGCTCTTCATGTAAGAAGCGGCGACCGCTGCCCCCGGGGGCATGTTGGACGCGGCTGCGACGGCTGAGCGGAATTGCTGCGCGTTCATCGCTGCCATCATCGGTCCCGAGAGGAACGGAGAGTTGAAATTCTGCATGCCCGCATTTCCTGTGTGCGACTGGCTGTGGGTGCCGAAGACGTTTCCCTGCAGTCCGTATCCGGCCTGATGCTGGTGCTGCGGTGGTGGAGGCGGCGCCATCTGCGATGAGTTGCCGGGCGGCGGCTGCTGGAAGTAGCCGGCTGTCTGTCCACCTGCGCACAAAACTAAATTTAAACTCATGTCATGTCTTTCCTTATTAATCAGGATGGAATTACCTGTGGATCCGGAATAGTACGAGGAAGAGGGCTGCAATCCGGCGACAACGCTGTTCTGCGGCGGCGGCGGTGGTCCTCGCTGCATCACACCCGTATTCTGCAGATAATTGGCTTGGATGGCCGGGTCGTAGGTCATGTAGAGTTGCTGGCCTTGCTGCGACTGCTGCTGGTACGCCTGACCGACGCCGCCTGCTTTTGTGCCGATGGCGCTGATCTGCTGACCGCTTGGCTTAACGGTGGCCGACATCAAAGAGTTCGAAGTGGAAGAGATTAACACGGTCGTCGGATTGTTCAGCTGCTGATTCTGGCCGAACGGTCCGGTTGCTGGTAGACGGTAATTGTTATAAATATCTTGTGGTCCTTGAGGGTTGGGCGGTCCGTGCGGTTGCGTTTGCAGATACATGGATTGCGCAGAGTATGGACTGGAGGCGGTCTGTCCAAGCCCATAAGAGTATTGCGAATACTGCGATCGACCCTGGCTGTTGAGCACCTGACTCTGATCGAGCTGGAAAGTACCATATAATCCAGACTGCGGCATCTGTTGCGATGAGTTGTAGAGCACCGTCGGCGGTGATGGTATTGCCGGAATTCCGTATTGGGTGTTACCTCCTAGTCCGGCCGTTTGATAACCGAGATGCTGATTCGTCGTGTACTGTTGCGGTTGAGGTGCCAACGCGCTAATCACCGTCGGCATCTGCGGCGGTGGCGACAACGGATGTCCAATCAGATTCGGTCCGACCATCGTCGAATGCTGCTGATGTCCACTTCCGCCACCGCTTCCACCACTGCTACCACCACCACCACTTCCACCTCCTCCGCCTGATCCTGCTCCACCGACACTTCCACCGCTGCTGACGGTGTTTATGACGGTGCTTTGACCACCGCTTCCGGCGACCTGCTGTGTCGGCTTCACCTTGCACACGTTGGTCGTGTTGCTGTTCGATGATGCGCTATTGGCCGACGGACTGTACCCTTCATGATTGTCATCGTTCCCATCTCCGGATTTATTCGCGAAGCCCTGGTCCATACCATTCGGATCGGAACCGAACGAGGATGAGTAAGTTTCATCCTGCTGCTGATGCTGCTGTTGTTGTTGCTGCACTTCGATGACGGTCGGCATCTCCCACACCTTCTTCACCGACTGAATCTTAATGTTGAGATCGTCGGCGGTCGACGGCGAAATGGTGTTGTTGCTGCTGGTGATTGTGTGCATCGTCCTCGGCAACGACATGTTCTTGTTGCTACCCTTGTCCTCCGTCAGATGCGAGATTTCGTTCTCGAAAAAGTCCAGCTTAATATCGGCCGCCTTGTCCGCATCGAACGCCAACTGCATGTTAATATCGCTCTTGTCGTTGGTCTTGTTGTTCAGCAATTCTCCGATCTGCTTATTTCCAAAGTTCATCTCCATGCCGCCGTTGTTATCCTCCAGCGACGATGGCTTACTTCCACTGCCCCTTTTATCATTGTTGCGATTCCTGCAACCCGGCGCAGACTTGTAATTAGTGTTCTCGAAGATGATCGTCTTGAGTGGATTCGATCCATCGAGCACTTTATCTCCGCCGTCCGCTGATTGCTTGCAATTGGGATCCTTCTGGTTGATATCGAGAGCGTGAAGAACGTCTGGATTCGCGTTGGCATCCCTCAATTGACCCACCAGAGGCTTCTCCCACGCACTCACCATTCCCAAATTGCAGGCAGTGTTGTTTCCACCACCGTCCTTCATTCCGTAATGCTGCTGCATGTTCTGGGCCATCTTGTTCATATCGTTGATCTCATTCACGTTCAAGCCTTGCTGTTGCATCTGCGCCTTGTGCAGACGATTGTTCTCGCGCTGCTTCACCAACCTTGGAGGCAATTTGTTCTGCCTCGGCCTCTCGAACGGACCCTTGTTGCTCTGCGGTTGAGGCATATTCGGTGGCGGATTCACAGGTGTCGCCATCAGCGATGGGATGTTCGCAATCTGCTGCTGCGACAGATTATGCACTGGCTTCGGTTTCATGGCCGTCGGCATCATTACCTTGCTATCTTTCTGTTCGATCTGAGACTTGGCCATTGGCTGCTGCTGCTGCTTCATCTCCGTCGACTTTGGTCTCTTCTCCAAGTTCTTTTTGCTCTTAACTTCTTGGAAACCATCGTCACCGGGTTGCTGAAGCTGTTCAGATTCGGGTTTAACTTCTTCGCTCAAATTCATCTCAGTCATCGCGTTCACCAGATCTTTGCCTTTATCATCTTTCATGCGCGGCGGCAGCGATGCGTTCGAGAGCTGGGATTGAGAGAATTGTCTCTTGTCGTTGGTTGACATCCTCGGAGATGGTGCTGTTGCACTGTTCGCGTTTCCACCTCTCCCCCTTTGGGATACGCTTCCGGGCATTGCAGTTGATAAAGTCGGTTGCTGTTGCCGCTGCTGCTGTTTCGGCTTCCTATTCTTATCCTTGACATCGTCCGAATTGTCGGAGACATCGCCACCGTCCCTTCCGGTCTTCTTTTTGTTGAGCGTATCCTTACGCTTATTCATATCGAGCAACTTCTTTTTATCGTCCATGGTCATCATCTCATCGGAATCCATTTTTTTGACGAGCTGTTGCTGCTGCTCTTCGTGTGGGAAAGGACTTTTAACTGGTGGCAGGCCGTAGCCGTCCATTCTCTTGCAACCGCCTCGACCACCTCTAAAGCTCGAAGATCCGCCTCCACCGCCGCGTCCATGTCGCGATGGCTCTCCTCGAGGCACGTAACCGACGCCCGCACCAACCGGTTTTTTCTCCGTAATGCAATTGCTGGATGCATTCGCTTTATCATTTTTCACGTCCTTGTTTCGTTCATCCTTGTTGTCTCCTTTCTTGATGAGCTTCGGACTCACCTGAGACTGCTGGTCTTCGTTATGATGCTGCAACGTGGCATCATCGGCGGAGCCCTCAGACTCTGATGCGTGCCAATCGCCACCGGTTTTGATCGAAGATCTCGATATGTTGGATCGCGAAACGCCGCCACCTCTTGGAGGAGGCACAGCTCCGCCCTTCTTCGACCACATGTTTCGATTGTAGACGTTTCCTCCGCCGTTGGCGTTTCCGCTGCGACTGTTCTGAGAATCGGACCTTCCTCTGCCGGTAAGATTCGCATTTTTACTTTTATCATCCCTTTTGTCTTCGCCATCTGCAGCGGACATCAATTTTTCTTCCAACTTCTTATCGATCATCTCCATGAATTTGGCATTCTCCGGTGCTACCGTGCTCGGTGAGATCGCATCCGCCCAAGCCCTTGGGCCCATGTCACCTTTCCGTGCGGCACTCCATGGATCGTCCTCTTTCTCCGGTGTCTTTTCCAGAGACTTGTTCTTGTTATCCATATCGCTGATAGCGCCCCTCTTGAGTTGCGTGAGATTACGCTGCTTCTCGTTACGCAAATCGTCCGCTTCCAATTTATCTTTGGTAATCGGTCCCGGCACCTGCATTTTATGCTCCTTGATCTGCTGATGCTGCTGCTGGTGGCGCTTGGCATCCTCTTCGAAGTGCGTCTCGGCCCACGAATTGTACTCACGTGGTTCGGAGTGACGGGATTCGCGAGACGCTCTGGAGTCGCGACTGTCCGGCCTCTGAGGTCGATCACTGCTTCCGTATCTCTCCATTCTTCTCTCCTGCCAGTCATCGTTGCTATGTTGCCTGTTCAGGTTATTATCATCTTTCCTATTATTTCCGTATTCGTAATCATCACCGGACGACTTCCTTCCAGAGGGTTCGGAATTGTTTTGTTGCTGGTTGTTACCACCACCGCTGCCGCCGTACGGACGATGCCTGCCGTAGTTGTATTTATTATAATCATCATCCTTCTCGGATTCATTGTCATTCCTGTGATTCTTCCTGTTGGCGGGGCTGGTCTTGTTCATGCCTCCTCCTCCACCACCCCAACGATTCGATTCAAATGCAAAACCGCCTCCACCATTTCCACCGCTCGAAGATAAGCTGCCTTGCTGCTGACCGTTGTTCATCTGCTCCTGCTGGCGCTTTTGGAAACGCGGTGGCAAATTGTGCTGGTATTGTCGTTTGAAGTTGGCCGGGTCTTTTTCGCTGCTGCTACCGCCGCCGCCCCTCTGGTCTTTGCGGGTGTACGTTGCACGCCCTTCGATTTGCGTCAACTGACGGAAATCGTTTTTCGTTGGCAGCGGTTGTTGCTGCTGCTGGTGCTGTTGTTGTGGTGGTTGCTGTTCCTGCTCGGATTCTTTGGGTCGTTCCCATTCCGGTAGGAGAATGGAAGCGGGCGCCGGAGCGTTCACCAAATCGTCCTTTGCAGGTGGTTTGCCCTGCTGCATCTTTTCGTCCATATCCTTGTACTTGTTTTGCTTTGCCTGATAGAATTTCTTTTCTTCCTCCTCCTTGCGCAACCTGGCGCGCTCCCTAGCGCTCGCAACCTCCTGTTGCTGTCTGCGACGCTTCGCGTTCATATCGTCTTCCTCCGAATGCATCGAAGATTGCTGTTGTTGCTGCCTGCTCCACGGTTTGTGTTCAGGCTGCTGATGGTGGTGATAATCTTGTTGGTGGTAATCTTGTGGAACGTGCTGCTGTTGGTTATGGAGGTGGTGGTGATAATCAGATTTTTGCATGTCCTTCGGCATCGAGGTGCCGCGCGACTTATTTTCCGCTTCGTCGTCGCTGAAGGCCAACTTCTGATTATAATCAATGTCGTCGTGCATTGCCCAGCCCATGTCGCTGGTGAGATTATCCATGCCGCTGAGTTCCTCTTCCTTGATGATCGGCCTGTGGAGAGACGATTCAGTTTCGTGATGTTGTTGGTTATTCCTCTGCTGCTGCGGTTGTCTTCTAATTGTCGATTGGTTTGTGGAATTGTTGTTGGCTGTTGTATTGTTGGCATTGGAGGTATTGGACTGTTGTTGTTGCGGCTGTGGAGACGTCACGATGATGGACAAAGGTGTAGCAACGCCGGGAGCAATGTTTTGAAAGGGTGGCTGCTGTTGTTGCTGCTGACCCAATGCTGGATTGCCGGCGACGTTTCCTCCTTTGTACATGAACGTCGGCACAAAGCCTCTGTACTGTGGCAGAGGGGGGCCGCCCTGGCCCATGTGCGATGGTGGGGCACCGTGAGGGGCCGATCCGTTGCGCTGGGGGCCTCCGGCGACGTTTGATGCAGCGATACCGTCCGTCCTTGTGGCGGCACCTCCTCCGAGTTGCCACGAACCCTCCGTCTGTGGTCTCAAACTTGGACCGGGCCCGTACTGGGTGTCCGCTGTGCCAGAACGTGGTGCACCTCCATCTCCAGCTGACAGGCTGGGGAATTCGTGTTCGAACATCAGACTTTGATAAGAGGGCGGATGGGCCGACGGCTCGCCGCCACTCATCACCGAACTCCATGACTTGTCCCCGGTGGCAGGATTCGCACCGTGCTGTTGCTGCTGCTGCTGTTGTTGCTGATGATGTGGCTGTTTTACACCTCCAGCAACAACCGATACGGGCATAGACTGTTGTTGTTGCTGCTGCTGCTGGATCTGCTGCTGAGCGCCCTGCTGGTGTTGTTGCTGCTGCTGCTGCTGTTGCAGGGCCGGGTTTGTTGAAACCGGCAGAGCGATATTGGCTTGATGGGTACTCGTTGTGTTCGTCGCATTCGCAGCACCAGCACTGCTCACATTCTAAAATAGCAAACAAACAAATAAAAATTAACAAACTTCAATTAGACGTATATACCATAAAACACCGCTATGAATGGTAATTTTTCGAACCGTAATTGGACATGACAAGGCTCTTCGCGATCGCACAAAACAACAAGAATTATTTCATATTTGTACAACGAATGCACGAGTTGAATATCAGACACACACACAATTACAGTCACAAGTATCAATGTTTGCATCAGTTTCAAAAGAAACCATAAATATAATAATAAAAAAAAGACAAACACAGATATTGGAGCCGCCTATATAAACATAAAATATATTATTTGAACTTGTTTTCATTTCAATTATATTTAAATGCTCGCATTGTTAGTATTTAGATAAATCAACACAACATATTTTCTTTTTCCTTTCACTTAACAAAAACATATTTAATTTGTAATCATAGCAACAAATACAAACAAAATTACATCATATTTGCAATAATGTTGAATTTCTGCAGAACAGCTTATTTGATAATTGTTAAATTACATAAATGGTGGCTGGATTTTCCTCTAACGTGCGATTATATTGCTTAATAAATATATATGTTATCAGTGAATCATAATGAGTCACCTGTATAATAATTGATGCTTTCATGAAAACTGATATCAACTTACTGTTGTTGTTGTCGTCGAGGTCGATGAAGAAGCACTCTCTTGTTTGCCCCATCCTGAACCGTTAGAAGGAACCAAAGATACAGCTGCGTCGGACCCACTGTGCTCGGACTTCAGAGATGGGAGATTCGCAGGGGGACGCCTAGCACTAGGTACCTTGCCCAGTAATTGCATGCCATGTTTATGCGATAATATACTCTTCTGTTGCTGCTTCTCAGTAGATTCTCCCTGCAGACAAAATAAATAAACAAACAATTAAAGAAAAACGATAAAATATAACAATAATAATAATAATCACTCACCAATGAAACCTTATACAGACTATTAATGTCCAAAGACTGGTACTTGGATTTCCCTTTTTCGCCCTTCGAGGCCAACCCTGGCAAAGTAGACATGCTGTCCACACGCAACCATTTAGATCTTCGGGAGACCCAGCGAACGAACCCTTTTGCTAGAGTAATTTAAAAAAAAAGAAAAAAAACAAAGAGTGTTAGTTTAGATTACGCAGTTGAAACAATGGATCGGGGGATAAAAACAACAATTGATTGATTTTTTTTTTGACAGTTCAAACGCAAACATTATTGTCCTGGGGGATTTTCGTGTTTAATTCTACGTGTGTGTGTAATGCATTCTTCTTTTTTTTTTGTTTGTTCACTGCTGCGGTGTGTACAAACGTCAAGAAAGAATGGAAGCAATAATGATCGAGGAAATTGTAGCGGGTTTCAGAGGAAAATAACGGTACAGACTCGGTTTCTGTACTCGTTTCTTTTAAGAATGGTTTAGAACCGTGCATCATCGTTCGTCGTCCATGGGATTGAACAAACGCCGAGGACGACGAACGCGCTTCTTGTTTCATTTAATTTTTTTGTTGTTCTGATATACACACATACATATATATATATATATGTGAATGCGTATGTGTGTGTTTCAAGGCTTACTTTGGTCCGTTCAGATGGGTTCTCGACGAAATTTCGATGGGTCCTGTCGATAAACAAAAAGGGGGAGACTCTCGTATCCGTCTCTTTCTTTCTTCTTTTCACTGTGCGAGTCGGTTAGTTGGCCTGAAAAAGATGGCACACAGACGCTGTAGGATGCAAACAGCACACACACAGAGTATTATTTTATCTTGTACGTATGTATGCGCGCGTATGCTTGTGTGTATGTATGTATGTATTTGCCGTTGCAACAACTATTGCTTTTGTTGGCGTGTCTTCAACAGAGACAAAACTAACGAACTAACTCGGTACACACTGTGTACTCACTCAGTCGCTCGCTCTCCCACAAACGCACTTAAATACACAGATTGATAGAGAGACAGAGATGGTGAGATGGGGGACAGACACAGGACGCGCACCGCGATCGTTCTTTCCCTATCCTATCCTTCCTTCTTCTTTCTTTCTTTTCCTCGCGCTCGCCGAGAAAATAAACAAAACAAAACAAAAAACGGACCGACGCACCGGATTCGCAACGATCTGCACTCACGCTCGATGCACTTTCGAAATGCTCTGCGATCCAGAAATTCATGTGCAAAAAAAACACTTCTCTTCTCACTTCGTTCACTTTTCTGTTACCAAAATGGCGTTCGGGCGCCCCGGAATGTACAGAGACGGCGGACTGTCGATCAATAGCGTGACGTCGGCCACATTACCGGCATCTGTCAAAAAAAGAACACCAGAAGGAGACGCGAACGCCATCTACCGCACGCAACGATCCACCAAGACAAGACCGCTCTTTTTTACATTTCATTTCAAAATTTATCGAACCGAATAAAGTTGAAAAAGAAACATATAATTAACTAACAAAACAAAAAAAAATACTTATTAAAGTAGTTCATAGAAAACTTGAATTATACAGTTTACAGCATTGGAAAACAAAAGTAATTTAGTTTGCTTTAAAACCAAATTATTGCGCTCATTAGTTATACAACATAATTAACATTTAATTTTTGTATTTAAAAAGTTTAAACATAATTTTATAGAATTTTATTTGTAATATTAATTAAATAATTGGTGAATTCAATTGTTGCTTTCATTTACATTTTACTGGCATCCGTACATCTTGTTCAATTTGGCGATATCGATTGGGCTGAGTCCTACCCTTTGTCCGATTTCAGCGTTGGGGTCCTGAAATTAAAAGATGATGATGATAATAATAATCAATCTTGCCTTGAAATGAAACAAAAAAACTAATGATAATAATACCTTTGGGACGATGGTCTTCTCTCCGTTGTCAGAGAATGCGTACTCTCCGTAATGCATCACGCTTCCGTAATCGTACTTTTCACCGAAATTGGTGATCTCGTCAGCGTCGTACTTGTCGAAGTTGCTTTCGGTGCCCTTCTTGATGTTCTTCCACACGATTTCGACGAAATCGTCCCGTTCGGTGGAGCTTTGCTGATGATAGAAACCGATTGCGTGCAAGAATTCATGTTGGATCGTGGCGGAGCGGAAGCAGCCTTCTCCAACCGGATAATCTTGGAAGTTGACAATCTGCTTGCCGCTTTGACGACCGACGTACGACCAACATCCAGAAGGCTCGTTCTGAATGTTTCGTTTCAAATCAAAACAATGTTATTAGAGCAATTGTTTCAAGGCTTACCGTGATGTAAATGTAATTGCCATCTTCCGGTCTCTTCGGCCTAGCCTTGACGCAGCTCACTTGCTCGAAGATCTTCACGGATTCGGCGATGTGCTTCTTGTGCTCTTCACCTATACGAAAGTTTCATTAAAAACAAATTTGATTTTTTTTAATAAAGTGAATCATTTCATTACTCAGGGATGGATCGAATTCGTATGGGACTTCGTTGTCGGGCCATCTGTACACCTCGTGAATCAAACCGTTCCTCTGCTTCTGATTCAAGACGATATCGCCCTGATACTGTCCGCTCACCTCCCAAACATTCTGTTTATCACCCTCCTTCCAATTGCTCAATCTTCCAACTACAAACAAACAACATTAAACTTTAGCTTAACAATTATTGTTCATTTTACTTTGTTCGGGAGATAGATCCCTGATGAGGGCAGCCTGCACAACCGCCACCAAAACAGCAACAACGACAACAGCACCCTTCGATAACATTTTCGGAACTTATCATTGTCTCCCGTTTCCATCGATCATTTATAGTTGCGAGAATCTAATCTTCGGATTTGATTAGAATCTGAGGAGATGACCACTTGATCCACTGCCCCAATACCTTCAGATAAGCAAACAAATACAAACAATAATAGAATTCGCCATTCCTCTCATCAAAACGATTCTAATCACGCGGCTTTTCTCTCGATAACCGAAATTAAACGGAATCGCTCTAAATTTAAAAGCACAATTTCAATGAAATATTTACATTGTATATGAATGAATTCCGAATCGAAAATAGAAATTAATTGATAATAGGAATTGGCTCATAATATTTGTTTTAGAACAATCATCGAGATTGCAGCAGTTTCAAGTGCACTCGATGACTTGATGGAAACGCGATTTTCAGCTAATTTTTCATTCGATTGTTTTTAAATCAATTGTTAATTCCAATTGTTTTTAATCAATTTCAAATGTTTTCGACTCTTTAAATTCAAAATCATTTGGACTTCTTGTGTATAACTATCAATTAGTTTGTTATTTTTTTATGATTTGGAATGTCGTACTTGGTTGGTTAAAGTCTAAAGTCCAATGTACTTAAGATTTGAATAATCGTTTTATAGGTTTATTGATGCTTGTACATATGTTGCAGAAGAAGAAAAAAAACGTCTTCTTCTGTGTTTTGAGTTTTAATTTAAATTAAAACATTTAGTATAAATTATTTAATGTTTTTAATTTGTTGCTTATAAGCATATAAGATTGTGTTTAAATGAACTTATTTAAATTTGAAATTGAATCATGGATCTGGTAATGTTTGGCGCTGTTCCGTTGGTCGCTCTGGACGGCCATCGAATGTCAAAAGCCTTCGGGGTGAAAAAAAAAATGGCCACGGCGAGTGAAGTGTGTTGTTGAATTGACGAAAAGAGAAAGAAATCACGTGAAAGAGTTCTTCGTCGCCGTCGGGGGTCGTGGAAAATGATCTAAGTCGAGCGATTCTCAGTTCGTACGAAATTATAAATAAATATAAACGTCCGCCGAGACGCAGACAAAGTGTGAGTAGAAACGATTACAGTTTAAAGGGAGATAGAAAAAGAGAGAGGCAAACGAAAATACACAAAAAAAAGAAAAGAGAATAACTAAAAAAAGATATATAATATTTATATGAAGAGAATGGAAATGAATTGCGAAGAGATGTCGTCTTCGTCGTCGTCCGTCCATTAGGTGATTTGAGAATTGTTATTGGGAAACGTCGGGATTCGCGTCGGTCGCGTTTTCGTCGAACTCCTCTTCGTCGTCGCCGCTGCCGCCGTTCTTGTTGTCGTCGTCGCCGCCGTTGTTGTTTTCGTCGTCGTCATCTGATCGTCTTCCTCTAGCGTCGCGCGCGTCCAGAGGTGAGACAAGATCCGAACCGCCATGGACGTACGTACGGATGGATGGATCAACGCCCTCCTGCGTCCATGCAAATCATCCGTTTTGTATCCTCTTATACCTGAGATGATGATGGTGTTGTTGTTGTTGTCGTCGATCGGTCGCGTCGTCGTCGTCGATGCAGCAACGCGATTTGGAAAACGTCGCGACTCGCCGCGCCGCGATTTGTGTTTGTTTTGTTTGTGTTTCCTACGAACATTTACAAATTCTTCTCAAAATTCAATCCCCCTTTTAGAATTAAGCGAGAAAGATAGAGAGCGAGAGAGAGAGAACCGAATATTCGATCATGTTTATGTCATCCCTATGAGAATAGCAGGTTATGTTTATGTTACCGTCACCTTGACAGTAATCTATATTTATTTATTTGCATATATATATATATATATGCATATGTTCAAAATATAAATAATAACACATGTTATTGTTGTTTTTGTCAACTCAAGAAATTGCTGTTGTAGATTTGTTTGCAATGAGTATTCGAATGATGAGTGTGAGCTGTGTGGCTGGGCTGCATGAATGGGTCATGTCATCAATTACTTGATCTTGCTCAATTTTTGTTGTTGTTGTTGTTTTTTTTTAATGCTGCGGAAGTGTAAACTGTTTTTATTGTGGTACGTTGATAAAGTTGCGTGTCGTGCTTCTAGTAAGCGAACAGCCAACAGACGGAGGAAGGCACCAAAACGCCGCAACGCAACAGGAGGAACCCCAGGACCATACATCGAAGAAGGTAAACACGAACGTTATTTCAATGAAAAAAAATAAACATACCCAATGAGTTGTGAACATACTTATTGGATTTATAGGTGGAATGTGTATGTAACCTGCATTGGAATCATTGATTAAATACATTTTGTGTATAATGTATACAAATCAGGAATAGGGCAAATTGTTTTCATTTAATATTATTTGCTTTCAAATTGGATAAAATGATTAAATTGTAATGGTTTTAAAATTTGAACATGATTGTAGATTTGTGTGTGTATGTGTTAGGATGTCTTCGAGGAGACGGAGCCGCAGCCGGGACAGGTCCAAGACATCGTCTAGTAACTCGAAGCTGAGGATGGATAGTAAACCGCAGTCGATGAGGATCACAGGTTGTTAAATCGGTGCAGTAACGATCCGATTGTAAATTTGCTGTTTGCAGATCCTAGCTTGCCAGCTGGAAGGAGACGCGAGATTGACAATGTCATGAAGAAGGCGAGGGCTTCCCCAAACTCTAACACGTATTGGGACAAGAAGCTGCTCGAAGTGGAGGCAAAAGATCCGAATCGGTAATTATTTATTTTAGGAATACCACTAGTAGTTTTATGGGATGGTAGATGATGTTTAAGAAAGAGATAGTGGGTTTTTGGTGCGATGTTTTTGTGCAAGTGAAGAGTTGTGTGTATGTACTTCCAGTTGGCGTCACAGCGGTTACAAGTCGATGTATTTGGACGGGTCGTCGTCGCCGTCGTCGGGGCGTCGCAGCCGATCGCGTTCTCCGACCGGACGCCGTTCGCCGCCGGGGCGTCGTTCGCCCGCGGGCCGACGCTCGCCGCGGTCGCCACCTACCTCGTCGCGCCGTTCTCCGCTTGCCCGCCGCCCCTCGCCACGATCGCCGCCCACGTCGTCGCGGCCCCATCCGAGAATGCCCAGGTCGCCGCCGCATATGCACAAGAGCGCGCAACGGCGGTCGCCATCCGCGAGCAGCGTGAGCAGCTGTTCGGACGACTCGTGCTCCGTGTGCTCGCCGAAGAACAGAGGTGCAAGGTCAAGGTACCATTCACCTACCAGACGACATCTTTCACATAACACTTATGTTTTGTTGTCCTGCAGGTCTCGCTCTTTCTCGGTGTCGAGGACACGCGGGAAAGGCCACAGTAGCAAGGGTCATGGTGGAGGCGGACACGGCGGTGGCGGCAAGAAGGTCGGCAGGGCACGTCCACCCTCGCCGACGCCGTCTCCTCCCACTCGTCGTATTCCGCGCCCCATGACGCCGCCTCCAACCAGACGCGGCGGAGGCGGAAGCAACCGTCCATCGGCGTCCACCTCTTCGGACAAACCAACAGACCCAAGGAGACAACCGCCTCCGGTGAGACCGCGCAACCGATGCGGTGAAATCATCGACGTCACGGGCGTCAAACCTCCACCACCTAAAGCAGCAAAGAAGTCGGACAAGGACAAAGACCAACCGGTAAATTTCTAGCCTCTTCCGTAAAATCTCTTCTAATGTCTAAATGTGCAGGTTCTATTGACGCGTATCAAGAAAGAGCGTACGAAGAAACGCAACGGTTCACCGGGTGGAGACAGCTCGGGTTCCGAGGATAGCTCCACCTCATCGACTTCAGCAATCGTTGCCACGACCCGCTTAACATTGTCCGAACGCTTCGGAAAGATGGCACAATGGAGCGTGGATCGTGAACGCAGAGACATCGAAAATATGCGCATCACGAAAACTGGTAGCGACCTGAAGGTGATGATAGAGGAGGACGACTTCCTCTACGGTTCGCCTCCGCGCAGATACAGGTACTTATTTGTAATATGCTAATTGCAAGAATATGACTTAAGTTTCAATGTTTTTCAACAGTATATCGCCGGTGCCTGCCGGTCACTTCCCGGATGAACTCCTGGCAAGCAGCTCTTCACGGATGGCTGGTTGGGACGATGTTCGCGTCCGTTACCAGTACTACAAAGATTTGGGATACTTGCGCGATCTGACGCTCGACGATTACGTGAAATGGGAGGAATGGTGGTACAAGTACCAGGATTGGTTGGCCAACGAGAGACACTACGAGCATTGGCTGTCCACGCAGAACAGGAGGAGGCGCAAAAGACTTCCTGCTACGCAGAGGCTTAACTGAAACGAAAGGTATTCCTACGGAAGGAGCAGAAGGAGAAGAAGAAGAAGAAGCAGCAGCAGAAACAAATACACCGGCAATATTAACAATACTAAACGCATACGAAACAATAAGAGACGAAGAAGAGATAGAGACAAATAGAATCGGGCGAGAATCTCATCGGTTAAGAATAATTATTTTTTTTTTTTGTTTTCATGTATCCTATATATAAATATTAATTAATTAATTAATTTGAACGATCCGTAAATCATGCAATTGAACGAACGAACGAACCCCACATTACAACAATTAATTCATACGTTCGTTTGTTCTCATAAACTACTACTGCTAGTTTTAGGTAAGTTTTATTAATTTTCTTTCCTTTTTTTTTCATATTGTATGTGTCTCTGTATTATAACAAAAATCATCCCATATTATTACTATTTTCTATCACTTTTAAGTTTTAATATTCATTATCAGGATAACAAATACTTTATTATGATCGTTTCTTTTGTGTACATATATTTGTATATGTATAATATTCATTCATCGGCAGATTGTACTTTTTATTATCGACTTTTACGTTGCGTCCTTCGAAGCATGTCTTAAAATATCAACTTTATTTAATTTAAAAAAATATATATATATATTATAATAGATAAGAGAGAGAAAGAGAGAGGAGATGAGGTGGAGAGAATAATTCATAAAAGAAGAAGACGAAAAGAGAAGAAAAAAAATATTACGGATATTACATATAAATCTTTTTTTTTTATATAATAGTTAATTATTTCCAATTGTTAAATAAAATTACAAATCTTCGAATCGTACACACACACATACACATTGATTGATTGATATACACTCTTACTTATATAATATACATTATATATATATAAATGATCCTTCCTCGCGCTTTCGGATTCGAAATTATTACGTATTTTCGTCCATACCCGATACAAAGAATGTTGCGATCTGCGACTACTACTGTTACTACTCCGTCTGCAGTTCGTAGCATTGAAAGTTCAAGTCGTCGTAGATGTTAGCGCCGTTGATCATCTCCGCTTCGGAGAGGTTCAGACCTAGCGCTGCGGGATTGAGATCGGTGATCAGGTAGTCGTTGCCCAGTCCACACTCCTCGGCCACTTGCTCCTTGCTCACTGGCGGACACAAAAAGTCTTTGAACGGGCAAAAAAAAGGACAGAAAGAAAAACACATGGATCAAAAGTTCATCGTCATCATTAGCAAACAACACACAAATATAGCAAGAGAAGAATAGGCAAACAAACGTGAAATAAATTGGAAGTTCGCAGGGAGGATGTGAAGCGAGTGAACCTACCTAAACTCACGACTGATAATGACAAGCGGCCGAAAATTAAGAGAGAACGATTAATAGACAGCCGTGTTTGATAACACAAAAGAAGTTGCACGTCGTGTAGAAGAAGTTTGAAAATTTAGTAACTTATAAAAAAAGTACTCACCACCCAAACCTCCGGACATATCAATCACGTACTCGACTTCCACGTTCTGAGGCTGCTGCATTCGTCTCTGATGGTGGATTATTTCCTGGTAATTATTGTATGTTTACTTTTAATAAAGTTGAGACAATAGTGAGTGTACTGTTTTGAATATGATGTTTCTTGATATTGGTAAGTAGTGTAGAATGTAATTATAGTAATCACTTTGTTGGTGCTGTTGTTGTGGTTTCTTACCGTCTGTTGTTGGTGTATGGTGCTGTAATCGCTGACTTCCTCTTGCGGTGGTAGGATGCTGGCCGTCGCCGTCGCCAGTTCGATCTCGTGCTGCTTCTGCTTGTTGTACTCGCTCATCGTCGTCTGGATGAACTGTTGCATCCGCTGCTTCTTCTGCTCCAATTGCAAATTGATTCGAAAGTGAGTATACGGAGTGTTTTAGCAGTAGTAAAATGTGAAAAGCTTACAATGTTCCAAGTTTTTTGATCCTCCCTCTGAGCGATGGTCCACAGATGCCCTGCCCCGTGGACGGCTTTGCTGCCTTTGCGGAAGTGAGGATTTATGGACAGATTATGCCTGACCGAGTTCTTCCATCTGTCGTCGTTCTGCTTGTAGAACGGGAAGTGATCGCTGCGAAGCAAAGCAAATTGTCGTGTCGTTTTGTTGTAATCGATCCAAAAGCAACCCCCAACCAAAACGGGAATCATGCATTAAACGACGACGTGTCGTGGTGTGGTGTGAGAGAGGAGGAAGAGGGTGGATGATGGGTGGTCGTCGGCTGATTCGGTCACGGTTGGTACGCGCCGGCACCGCAGTTGATCCCCCGGATATAATAATGATCAAAAATATTGGAGGCAGTGAATCGAAACCGAAACGTTTAAGCTTTAATTGCGCGCACCGTTGCGACGACGTCCATCACCTGCGGTACCGTTCCGTACCGGGCAACCTTTGTAATTTATTACCTGCACATTCGGGGAAGCAAGGGAGTTTTTTGGGGGTGGTTGAGGAGGAGGAGGAGGAGAAGAAGAAAGACCGCACTTACGATATCCATTGATAGATACCCGAAACGGTGAGCTCGCCCTTTTCCACCAATGCGTGCTCGATGAGCTCGGTGTAGGTGAAGGGCGGCTTCTTGGGACCGCTGTATCTGTACGTCGTTTGACTGGACGAAGAAGGTAGTTTTGGCTCCTGGTACAGCATCTTTTGACCATCGCCGAACTGCTGCTCGCTTATCTTTATTTCCGGAAGACCACCCAATATCTTGATCGTAGGCATCGTCTGGTGTTGCTGCTGCTGTTGCTGAAGATGATGGTGTTGTTGATGGTGAATTTGCTGCTGCTGAGCTTCGATGTTTCCACAATCTAAGAAGCGTACAATATTTACAACTTCTGTCGGCTTTTACTTGATCTCTTTTCTCACCTGGCACTGGGGGCAGTTCGTTGATTTTGTAGTTGAGCAGCCAGGAGAGGTTTCCGTCCGAGCAGCAGTCCATCTCGATGCCCGAATCGGAGCCAATCGGACTCGGCACGTTGTTCATCAGGGTGGTGGAGTTGTTCATCTCGATCTTGATCTGCTTGTTGGCGCTGCATCCGCTGCTGCTGCTCCTCCTTCTCCCCTCGAAATCATGCTGCTCCAGAAACTGATGCTCGGCTTTGTACGCCTGCAGGTCGTCGATGTTCACGTGGTGCATCTCGGCGATGATGTTCGGTATCTTGTACGACGTATCCCAATTCCCATTCAGCAGTACGACCTGCAAACAAACAACAACAACAAACGTTACGAGCTGTGCGATTTTGACTCCTCCAAAGACGTGAAGCAGACGACCTCCGTTCCTCCACCGCCGCCGCCGTTGACAACGGACGTATGTTCGTTGCGATCTTTCCTCTTGATCGCGATCTGCGGCAACATTCCACCGCTCTTCGTCGCAGCGTGCTGCCGTCCTCCTGCTCCACTTCCTCCTCCTCCACCTCCTGCTGCTGCTGCTGCATTTGTTATGACCCTCCGGAACCGAAACTCTGGATTGTATTGGTAATTGTTCGAACCATTGTTGCTACCGTTATTTACTAAACGACTCCGGTTGCTGTTGTTTATGCCCGCATTATTATTATTACTACTACTGTCCATCTCCAAAACAAATCTGACTCTGACTCCGAGAAACTCGAATAACTCGTCAGCCCGATGACAACCGGCCGTCGTCTGTTTCCCTTTTGTTTACTTACCTCCAGGCCTTCTGCGATACATTATTGTTCGCTAACATTAAGAAATACGGTTTTCAAAATACTCACACGAGTGTTCTTCGTCGATGTAGTCGGCAGAATGCGGACGATAGGGGTAGATGGTGGAATGCGCGATGCTCACCGTGCACTAACCAATGGGTGAATGTGAGCGCGCCACCCCGCATCCATCCCCCAAAAAACACCGACCAACCCCGGTGATGTTTGTGTGTGTCTTTCTTGAGACCCAAATCGCACTATCCATATTTCACAATTAAGTAATCCAAGAAGTTACATTTTGTACAAGAATGGATAAATATACTTTGATTTAATTCAATAATTTCTCTTCAAATATTTGAAGATTACTCAAAGCAAGTGAAAATGTAGAATATATGTTTATTTTGATATTAAAGTTTTGCGATAAATATAATAAATTAATGATACTCCTTTTAATATCTTCACAATTTTTTCAATGTATTTTACTATTTATATCCTTTTACAATTAGTCTACTAATTACAGTAATTTAAATTTGATTGGAATAAGTCTAAATAAGTTTGCAAACTTTTTGAATTGTTCGTAATGGTAGGCAACCAAATGTACATCATAATACTACATTATGTATTTTTATTTTATAATTATTTCTTTATATAAAAGTTGATAATCAATTAGTTGTTTATTAATTTGAACTTATTGAAGTAATTTGTTGATTTTCATTAATGATTCGATTGAAAAATGTTGAATTATGCAGGCAACCCGATGGACTTAGCTGTGGATTCCGTCAAAACTGTCAACATGATGACAGCTGTTATGTGCTGTTGTTCTGTGCTGGTGATAATCATCGCTCCACTATCAAAATATTATTGTGGCTGAAGGGAACGGTTTGATCGTTCGTCCGAACCCATTAACCCCATCGTACACGACAAAGTCGGGCAGCGGTTTGCAGTAACGAAACATTGGGTCAGAAGAACTTGTGAGTGAAGACTTGCTTATTCAATTTGTCTTTATAGGGTGAACCTAATTATCACGATTTCCTTTTGTTCCTCCTTTTTTTTTTTCTTATTCACATTTTTTTTTTCTCTTTCTTTGATGAAATTTCCAGAATGTTCAAAGAACAATGGACATGGACAGCACAAACGGTGATAACAATGGGGGCATCGAGCAAGCGCTGCTGCAGCAGTTCAGCTGCATGGGTACGACGGACAGAGAAGAGTTGATTTGCAATTTGCAGAGGGTGCTTGGGGCTGACCTGAACTACAGCACGGCAGCATTCTATTTGGATATGAACAATTGGTAATTGGCAACAATTTCATTGATTTGTTCAGTATTAATTTTCTTTTTTTTTTTTCGGTACTGATTTTTTTTAGGAATCTGCAAGCTGCTATATGTTCTTATTTTGATGTGGTCAATTCCACTAAACTTCCATCGATGGCACTCCGTGCAGACCCACATGCAAGCGAGAACGATAGCGTGGAGCCGAACACGCCGTTCTTAAAGAACTGGTATGTTTATAATAATGGGCCGGAGCGCTGGCCGGAGGGTTGCTATGTTCAGTGTTCCGCTGGAGACACTTTCGGTGGGGAGAAAACGAACGTGAAAGCCATGATGCCTGGTGAGATGACACTGATATCTGTCGATATGGTGAGTCCCGGCTGTGCGGGTCAATTCCAAAGCAAATGGAGGCTCTGCACACCGACGGGCACCTATTTCGGGGATCCCCTATGGATGATTCTGACGGTTGTCGAGGAGAGAACGATGCAGCTCACCGATCAGCTCTCCCATTTGAACGATCTCGGCGCCCCATTGACCAATAACGTGCCTGCGAATCCCTTCAGATCCAATGAACAAGTAAGATTACGTCACGTATAATCGATATAATATTATTATTTTTTTCTCTTCTTTTTATTTTCTCTCGAAAAAAACGAGAAAGAGAAAGAAACCGTTGTTGGGATATTCTTTTGATTTTATTATTTTTAGATTGGTAACTCGGATCAAGATTCTCATATGTGTTAAATAATGTTTAAATTATAAAAAAAAAAGAAATATTTGTAATTAGCTATTTCCGAAGTGTGGGGAAAATTCAAGTGAGTGCCAATAATTTTTCAATCGTTTTGGGATTTACTTTTAATTATTACTACTATTAATACCATATTTTTGTTTTCCATACTTTTTTTTTTCTTGTGACAAATTCAATTATTGTTATTATATCTACATACATACATACATATATATATTCTATTATTATCATTTATGTGAGGGAAATTGTTATTTTTTCTTAGGGGTTTTATATAAGTAGTTGCATTTACAAGCTGAAGCTATTCACACATTTCATTTGCGATTGGAACACACACACACACACAAAAACACCAATGATTTTTCTTGTAAATATAATATAGATTTATATAAATAACACCAGATTATAGAAGAGAGTATAATACAGTTTTATATACATATATACAAAAGAAAAAAAAACGCATACATACATTATATATTTTATTAGATTTTAGAAACATGGTGCTTTATATCTTTCAAACTGAGCTAGATTTGTATTGATTGCTGCGCGCTACTTCAAACTTGCCAAGTAACTGTGTTACTTGTGTTGTTGACAACTTTGGAAAAAGTAGTTGCAGCGATACGAATTGTTGCTAAGTTTTGCCTTTATATATATACATATTTATATAAATCGTTCGAAGTTTGACAACGTTCTTTTTTGACGTTATGAAAATTATCGCAGTGTTTCTGTGCGCGATGGCGGTGGGCGCTAACGAGTTCTGCAACATTTGCTGCATGAACATCGAGGCGGAGACGGTGGGTAAGGTGTGCGGATCGCACACGATGTGCAGATATCAGGTAAGTGATGCGATATGATTATTATTGGTTACAACGATTTCAATGTGCAAATTGTCTAGAAAGAGGAGGTGGGACCTTCGTGCAAGGGTTTTGTCTTGGTAAAGTTCACGCCCACCGAGAGGAGGGGCCTGGTGGACATGCACAACGCTCTGAGGAATAAAGTTGCGCTGGGCGGAGTCGACTTGCAGCCGGGGGCGTCGAACATGCGTGCGATGGTTTGGAACGAGGAGTTGGCTGGGATCGCGGAACGATGGGCGTCGCAGTGCGTTTACGGTTATGACATTTGCAGGGATTTAGGTGAATGTTATTATTATTATTATCATCGTATCCGATTTTCACAAAAATTGGATATTCCGTGGTAATTCGTGCGTGGACATCCTTGAAATTGGATAAAGTTTAGAGAAATTTCCGGTCGGGCAGAACGTGGCCAAAGGCACATATTCGACGAGTAATGAAACGGAATTGGTGAATCACTGGTTCCTCGAGCATCGGAATTTCGACGCTTCCCTCGTCGCTAAATACAAAATGTAAGTTCATCGTTTTTTATTAGTTTGAGTAAACGAATAAACGATTTTTAGTACGAAGAGGAAAAAGAATCGTCATTATACGCAGCTCGTTTGGGCTGACAGCTATCTGCTCGGTATAATGAACATCATCATCAGTTCTCTCTGCACGCTTCGGGTGATGCTTAATGATAATTGCAGGTTGCGCGAGGGCGATTTTCCAGCAGTCGAACGGTTCTTCCGTCGCGTACAAAGAGCATCTGGTCTGCAACTACGGTCCGACTGGGAACATTCCCGATCAGCCCGTCTACAGGATCGGGAAGGCGTGCAGCGAATGCCAGCAGGGCACCACCTGCAGCACCGAATACTCTGCTCTGTGCGCAGCTGAATTGAACGACGACCTTTACGACTATTTGGCGAGCGACAGGACGAAATTAACAACATCAAATACGCACCTCGTACTTTTCGCATGTTTCATTTCGAATCTATATTGTTTTTATTTAGATCAATTTGTTTAACTTTTATATATATATATAAAAAAAATGAGAGAGAGAGTTTAATTTTGTTTTGGAGGTTAATGATGGAACAGCCTTAGTGTGGTGTGAGCGAGGACGATGTTGTGTTCGTTGCATGCTGCGATCACTCCGGCATCGTTGTTTGAGCCTTGCGGGCTTCCGATGTACGAAACTCCGCTCTGCAAACATAAGGAATAAGTTTGTTGTTGTTGTTGTTGTTTCGGAGATGTTAACTCACCAATCGAGCCCTGTCGATGTTGTCTCTGAATGGGAAGAAGGCGTCGGAAGCCAGAGACACTCCGCTCAATTTGCCGATCCATTCACGTTTCTCCTCTTCGGTGAGCTCCGTCGGCACTTCGTCGTACATCGCCATCCACGTGCTCTTATCCATGTCTTTGCCTATTTGAAAAAAACATACAAGTAGTAATTAAGTGTTTAATATAAACAAGTATTGTAAGTAGGCGATGGTGCAAATTATGCGTTATAAATCACCATGGAAACAAGCATAGGTGAAGTTTTTTTTTTGTTTTGTTTGAGATTATTGCAACGCACCTAAAGAGCCGTTCACGTAATTGTCGATGGCGTTTGAGATTTCCGCGCGTTTCACGCCCTTCTTGAACTTCATGCCGACGACGTTCGGGTGCTGCCTGAGCCACCAGTTGTCGGCCTTGTCTCCAGCGAGTCTCGTGCAGTGGATCCTCGACTGCTGTCCAGCTCCGATGCCGACAACCTGGCCGTTCTTCGCGTAGCACACGGAGTTGCTCTGCGTGTACTTCAGGGCGATCGTCGCTACGATCAAATCACGTACAGCTGCATCCGGTAAGTCTTTCCTTGCGCTCACGACGTTGGCGAAGAGGTTACCATCGATGACGGCATCGTTTCGCTTCTGCTCGAGCGTCAACCCGAAGAGGACTTTCCTCTCGGTGGTTTCCGGCTCGTATTCGGGATCCATCTGAAGGACGCAGTATCCACCTCCTTTCTTCTTCTTGAGCAATTCTAATGCTTCCGGTGTGTAACCTGGGGCGATGATGCCGTCGGAGACTTCGCGAGAAATGAGCTTCGCCGTCGGTTCGTCGCAGACGTCTGAGAGGGCTACGAAGTCACCGAAGGAGCTCATGCGGTCGGCGCCGCGCGCCCTTGCGTAAGCCACGGCAAGCGGACTCAACTTGTCGATTACATCGGTCACCATGCACACGCTCGCCTAAATTGTTATATTATATAATATATGCGTTTTAATAAGAATGATTTGATCACCTCATCGTCGGTGAGGGGAACACCGATGGCTGCGCCTGCCGGAGACACGTGCTTGAAGCTGGTGGCTGCAGGAAGTCCGAGCGTCTTCTTCAGTTCCTTGACGAGTTGCCAGCCGTTGAGAGCGTCGCACAGATTGATGTAACCCGGGGACCCGTTGATGACCTTCAGCGGAAGCTGCGGCAGGTTCGTGTACAGCTGTGCGGGTTTCTGGTGCGGATTCATGCCGTACCTCAGCGAGAGTTGCGCTTGTCCGTTGCCGGCGAACTGTTTACGGAAGTAATCGGAGATTGCCAAGTCGTACTCGGAGGTGTGGATGAAGGCCTTGAGGGCAAGCTGCTGTCTCGTCTCCGCGCTCGTATCAAGATTGCTTTTGATCTCCTCGAGGACTTTGCCGTAGTCTTTGGGATCGCAAACAATGGTGACACGACTGTGGTTCTTGGCGGCAGCTCTGAGGAGTGTCACTCCACCGATGTCCACGTTCTCAACAGCATCGGCAATAGTCACGTCCGGCTTGGAAATGGTCTGCACGAACGGATAGAGATTGCACACGACCACCTGGATCATGTTAATCTCCTGCTCCTGCAAATCGGCCAGATCGCTGGGGATGTTTCTAGAGAGGATGCCTCCGTGCACGGCCGGATGCAGCGTCTTCACGCGACCGCCGAGAATCTCTGGCGCACCGGAAATATCGCTCACATCCTTAACGGGAAGACCAGTATCCCTGAGCGCCTTCGCCGTTCCTCCGCTCGCCACGAGCGTGAATCCCACCTCGTGCAGACCTTTGCCCAGCTGCAAAAGCCCCGTCTTGTCGGACACGCTGAGTAGAGCTAAAAACGGAATACATCGTCAACTTCTCTATATTCGATCACTTGGAAATCCTCAATTATTACCTATGCGCTGCGCCATATCTCGTTCACTGGAGATCGAAGAACACTGGAAACAGGAAAGACGTGCTAATATTGAATAAAGAATCGGCTGATAACGCTAGAATTTTTCCGAACGTTAAAAACTGATACGCATATCACTCCCTCCTTGGCCTCTAAACTCTTTCAATTTATTGCAAGATAAACAATTACTGCGACAACGTAGAAGCCGCGCGCTATTCTTACAAATATCCTCATTTGTCTGTCTTGCGTCTAATGTACGATAATTGCAACATTTGACCCCAATAAATATCATCTAATTATTTACTTATTCTGAAATTCCAGTCAATCACACAATATAATAACGTACAATTTCAGCAATCACCAAATACATTGCAAAGATGAGTTTTATTTCACACGCATTTACTTGGAGATTTTTATTTATTGACTTAATCAGTTGCATTTATTGTTATTTTTTTGATTATTTTCTGCAATTATTCATAAATTCATATATTTCTTTGAATTTTGCAATGTGACGTAAATTCCAATTCGAATTTCCCGCGTTCCCTTTTTGACGTTCACGTCTGAACGATTATTTTGGCAACAAATGTCTGACTGACAGCTAATGTCAAAAACGCCTTACTACCGAAATAACAAAGATATTTGCGGGCCGGAGAACTCTTTTGTTTTTTAGCAAATATGAACAGATTATTTGGTAAAGGTAAACCGAAAGAGCCAGGTCCTAGCATCAACGATTGCATCACCAATGTAAGTATAACATTTTGAACAATATAAAAAACATGAATAGTTTGCTAATTAGTTGTGATTGCAGGTTGATGCTAGAGCGGACGCAATCGAGAAGAAAGTAACGAGCTTAGAGAATGAGCTACGTAAATACAAGGATCAGATGTCGAAAATGCGTGAGGGACCTGGAAAGAATGCGGTCAAGGCAAAAGCTATGCGAGTGCTGAAGCAGAAAAAGATGTACGAGCAACAATTGGATAACTTGAGAGGACAGTCTTTCAATATGGAACAGGCCAACTATGCCCAGCAGATGCTCAAAGATACACACACCACCGTTATAGCCATGAAGGATGGCATGAAGCAGATGAAGAAAGAATTCAAGAAGATCAATATTGAGGAGATTGATGATGTACAGGATGAGATGGCAGATATGCTGGAGCAGGCTGATGAAGTGCAGGAGGCGCTCGGCAGGAATTTCAACATGCAAGAAGTTGATGATGATGAGCTGGCTGCAGAATTGGATGCTCTTGGTGATGAACTTGTCTTGGATGATGACTCCAGCTATCTGGATGATGTGCTGAAGGCGCCAGAAGCGCCCAACACCAAACCTGAGGCAGAGGCGAACAAGAACAAGGATGGAATCGCCGTCGACGAGTTCGGTTTGCCGCAGATTCCCAATTGATGAATAACAAATAGGAGGAAGAGAAAAATCTATTTTAAATAATTTATATTAAAGATTATTTTTTTTTTTAATTTTTTTTAAATTCATTGCACATAAAGCTTTATCTAGAGATTAATAACTATGTTATAAAAGGACCTAAGTGATCTACTGAAGTTGTTAATAAATCTGCTTCTAACTTACGAACAAAATGGAGTGAAAAGCACGCTTTGGAAACTGGTTTTGATTATTGAACAATTATAGTGATTGTGGTTGCAGAATTAGAAAGAAGTACCATCTTGAGGAAAAGGGTTGGAATTTGCAATAACAAACTGTTATTGCAGTTAAAGACCAGTTAATTGAAAGAATATTATAGGTCTTGGTAATGTAAATTTTTATTTTAAAAAAATAATGCAAAATCTATAAATTTGTAATGTCTTTCAAAAGTGATGCCTTTTCACTTATATTGGCAACAATGCTTCCAAACCAGTTTACCCAACATTACAAACTGAATGTTTACCAACTTTCGCTCTGTCTGGTTCTGTCAAAATCAGAGATATTCTAGCGTTGTTGGAGTAAAGTTGTGTTTTTGTTGTTAACAATAAAAATGAGTTCGCAAATAAGTACCAGAGATAAACTGCTGTATATCGTGGACGATATTGAGTTGATTGCCAAGTAAGTTTTACTTTATCAATTTCTTCACGAAACGAATATTCTATTCCCTGTTGTTATTTTTAGGGAAATGATTGAGAATGCAATTGCACCGAAGCACGCTAAGCTCTCTGGGGCTGACTATGCACAGCTGACAGAATTGCTTGTTGCTAAGGATAATGAGTTGAAGGATACTCTGCAATTAGCCTCTGAGCAGGCCGATATCGATAAGAAAATGGATCTGCTGAAAGCCGAAGTGGACAGACAGGATCAAGACATCAATCAGTTGCAGAAGCAGCTCAAGGAAGCTGAACAGATACTTTCCACCGCAATTTATCAGGCCAACCAGAAGCTTCAGTCGATTGCAAAGGCTAACAAGAGGCCAGTCTCCTCGGAGGAGTTGATCAAGTTTGCACATAGGATTAGCGCTTCGAATGCTGTTTGCGCGCCGTTGACATGGCAGCAGGGTGATCCCAGAAGACCCTATCCCACTGACATCGAGATGAGGTTGGGTTTCCTCGGCAGATTGAGTGATCCTGTCAATGGGCATTTGCTGCAGCAGCAAAACAGTTTGTCTGATATCCATAGATCTGGACATCCCGGTGGTAAGTCTAAATTCTTGTTTACACTTTGCGAATTGTTTACTGATGGTTTCGTTTTAGAAATTCCGGCATCGCAGCCGAATCAATTTGCCTGGCATCCATCTGGTGAGATACACATGGGCGTCGGACAGGGCAGCGTCGCCATGGACACGAGAAATCATAAGCAGGAGAACGAGGATGTCGAGGTGATGTCGACGGATTCAAGCAGCAGCTCGTCCAGCGATTCTCAATAAGGACGGAATTGTATATCATCTAATTAAGAGCATCATTATCTTATTTTTCACTGATTCCGTGTTGCAAAAGTGATACAACTCTTACTCATGTTATATTGTATATATCATAATTATGTTGTAGGATTATTAGTGTAAGGTTAAATGTAAATTTACATTTTTTTATATATAAAAGGAACAACTATAATATATCTTATTTTCTATACTTTATGTGATTATATTCTTGAATCCGCTTTGCACCAAATGATTGAAGACGCAGTGTACGTTAAGTGAACAGAGCTATTATGGTTGCATATACGTATGCAGCAGAGGTTCCAAAACAAAGTTAAATACAACATCAAGTTGTTGTTTTTTTTTAAATTTCATTTGACTTGTAATTGAATTGTTTTATGCAATAACAGTAGAGATTAAATTAGAAATCATTTAAAAACTTCTAACTAATTAATGCATTGACGGTTGCATATTTGAGAAAGCGTTTGTAAACATTTAAAATAATCGCATCAACTTTGCAATTGTTTAATAACAATGTTTGTTATTGATGAAAGTGCGGTTTTGTTGATCATCGAATATTTCCCGTTCGCTAAACCAAACGTAAGTAAGTTTTAATCATTCAAAAGTATTCGTAACTTGTTCGGTTTTCGTTCCTATTGCGTTTTACGTATATTTGCATAAAAATGTTTGAATTTGATTTCTATACTTAGATTATTTGTGATAATATATGGTTATTGCAAATATGGCTGGTAGTCGTTCGGCTTTTGTTAGCTCACTTAAAGCCACCTGCAAATATTCCTGTTTCCCGTCTATTATTATCATCATCATCTAGTTTCGCCTTATCTATATTTATTTAGATATTTTTAGACCTGGTTTTCTTAACGCGGCATTTCCAAATCTAATCCCCGACTTTTGCGTACTTCCTCCTAATCTCAAGTCAGTCCTTCGCGCAAAATGATTTCATCATCAACTAGATGTGTAAATACTTACTGTTCAATGCAGCAGCAATGCTTTTTTTTATTTTTTGGACAGCGAATGTTTGCGTGGAAAAGGATGGAAAGAAAGTGATGATTGTAACGAGTAAATCGATGTTAATGACTCGTTTTCCATAATAAACAAAGCGTTCGGTGAGTTTGCTCGGAGGCGCGGAAATCGCGTTGATTAAATAATCGCAATGTTTAATTAACTCATCGCAGACGCGCATGGATCTACGGAGAGAGAAAAAGGAGTGTTTGTGTGCGAGAGTGAAAGAGTGAATCTGATGCCGTTTCGCTTGTTCCCATCTGAATGAAGGCGATCGCGATCGTTTTGTTTTCTAATGATTGCCTCTTAAACGGGCGATTATAAATTATTGCGGCGCGCGTTAATTGAACAACATGCTTGGAATCGCTAATTGAACATATTTTATTTATTATTCCTCGCTTCGATATTCAACACGGACACATTACATATCTATCTATCTTTATATATATACATATACACATCGTCTTCTCTCTGCAAAGATTCATCTTCATAGCGCACGCACAGTTTCACATTTCAACAGTTCCGTTTCCGGTTGTTTTTTTTTGCTCTTTTCTTCCTCATACTCGTTCCGTTTCGGTGGGCTGGCTGGAGCAGTGCGTTATGTTGGTCAGCGGGATCGAATCCCTCGGGTATCGCAGACGGTCGCTCTTCCGCCTCGGGGGACAGCAAATCTGGCGGAAGACGAACGCGTAGAAGAACAGCAGCACCCCTATCACAACCAGCAGGAGTCCACCGATCACCACGATCAACACCATGTGTATGTGCTCCATTTCCATGGATCTACAGACCGCCCGTGGGCATCCTGAAATTAAGCAAACATTTACCAACTTCCTATCTCCACTCTAAATTGCGAATGCATTCAATTGTCATCCAAGTTGAAACGAGTAACTTTTACACAACAAGTACTTGCAAATAATTGGATGTGAATAGTTTCCATAAAAACAACGAAACTAGTTGACAAGTGTAAAACTTTGATGTATTTTCTAAAATTCTAAAAATAGTGAATCAAAGGTTCACAACCTCTGCAATTATTATTTGATCCGTGTTAAGTTAATGCTAGTAGTAACGTCTGGATACGATCTGAATATGTAATATATATATTATATTTCCTCTTGTTTCGTGTATAAAATGTTGTACGCTTCGGAGCGAATCAATTTTGATCGGATTTGCATTTCAGAGTTGCGGCAGCAGCGGGGCTTCAAATAAAAATACCAATTTCATTACAAAGTAAAATCAGTTGAACCCCCCTTGTCTCTTTCTGGTCTCTCCATTTGCATCCTTAAATTTTCCTCTCTTTGATTCTTTTTTTTTACACGCACCGATCGTTTTTTTTTTGCTTTTTCACCCTCGCAAACTCTTTTATAGAAACGCGGGCGCGCCCGGATTTGATTCACTTCCAACCGATTTGGCTTCTGCGAACGATGATAATGTAATCGAAGTCGAGCGTACGTTCCACCTCTATCCAGGGTGGATAGAGGCGGATGAATCCAGGGACAAAATGATCAAAGCGACCTTTTCTGCAGCCGTTCCATCAATTTTCCGCTCGCCCTCATTCTCTCCACCACATTCAATCGTGCGTTCGCTACTTTTGTACATCTATTCTCTTACCACTCTGTTTGTCAACAAAAACGACACGGACTCAACGCGAATGTCGCAATTCGCTAAATTTGCAAGACAAACGGCCGGTAATTGGTGCGACAAACAACTCGCAGATTGCACTAATAATTTGCGCAAACAACGACTATTTTGTCTGTGCAAATAACTTATACACATCCCGACGACGACGATGATGATGATTATAATGATGATCAGTAGTTTATTTATGACACATGCACAGTTTCGATTTTGAGATCCATTATCGTGTTGCGGAGAAATGAAAGATCAAGCCAAGAAGTGTTAATGTTACCGTCATGTGTACACACACTGCGCTATAAATAATCAGAATCCAATGCCAAAAGCTCGATCTGTATTGCCCAAATGTTATATTTTAAACAAACTGTTGTTTATATATGATAATGAAACGTTATTATTTGTATTTGAAAATAATTTTTTTTTGTCCTTCTATTTTCAGATTAAGCGACAAATTTGCGAATCGAAGCAGTGAAGTGAGTACATTTATAAACTTGAATTATTACTAATTACGTAAAATCCATTCGATTTAATACATTTGTTCGTCAATTCAGTTGTTTTTTCATCACTGTAAAAATACGAACAATAATAGGTTATAAAAGTCAGAGTAAATATTGAAAGTGATAATAAAACAATTGATTGTGTATATTTAGCATGGTATTATTAGATAAGTGCAATAAAATATCAATTTGGAGCATATGGTCGATGATATTAACTTGCATTGATATGATACAAGTATTATTGTTTATTATTATTTAAGAATCAATCTTTATTTATTTCCTACGGTAATTAAGATGAAAGTAATATAAGAAATAAATAAGTTCATCCTTTTGCTAAATGTTTACGTTTGAACGTCGTTAAATTGGAGTGTGTATCCATGCAACGGAACACTGAAGCGATAACAGACTTTTATGTAATTAATCCAAGTGTTTCTTGTTTATATATTGTTCGGTTGATTTGTATCAGTTTGCCGGCGATGATTAAATTGGATTCGCCCGAGTATCAACAATTTTGTTGTTTGCCCAAAAAATAGCCGTGCGAAGAATTCGGCGAATTTCTAATTGATAATAACAATAACAGTAAAAAAAACAAACAACAATATATGAGGGCAAAGGTCCTTGAGCTATATCGAATTTATTATCGAATGATAATAAAAAAATATACTTTTTGATGTTGCGGTGTAGGGTGTGATACGGATCTGACTGGATGGAGCAATTCGGCTAAATCTCGAAATATATTTTTGCTGTCGTCGTTTATCAGCAGAAATGTGCACGAAAATTACATTTCAGAGTAGTTTGTTATCATTTCCCAAGCGCATGTAATAAAGTATTTTTAATTGGGAACATCGTAACTCTTGAATATGTTTTTTACGTAAATTCGCAACTATGTTGTTTCTTTTCTTATGTTGATTATATAATAATAATTATTAATACTGCGGTAACAAATTGAAATTGTTAACATTTACAAACCACAGAAAAACAAAACAATTTTGTTGCGTCGTTCTTTCCTTATTTAGAAATTTCGTTAAAATTTCAAAAACTATAAATGTTTTTTTTTTATGAATGCAAATATTACAAATAAATGTATTATATCAATGGTTTTTAAGTGAATCTAAGAGATTCCGAAGAACTGTCAAGTGAAATTGATTTATTGATTGATTGATTGATCATCAACCTGTTTAGTCCAACGACTAATTTGTCATTCAATGTAGAAATGTGCAACGCGTGAAAATGTTTACGTCGCGTACATTTCTCACTTTATTTTTGATTTCTCATTCTTTATTTTTTTTGTTTTTGTTTTCTTTCTGCTCGTTTCTCCGCAATAAAGGAAATATGTGCATTAGGCGTTTCGATAAAGTCGTTATTTACGGACACATTTGTCGTGCCGTGTACGTATAATATTATTATTTACGGCTACATTGTCCGGATCAGCGGTAAAATATGTTAGAAATGCAAACCTCTCCGGCGTTTATAGCAATATTAAAGCCGAGTTTATACCTCATTGTTTCCCTGCGAACATCTGATGATAATTCAATTAGCAATCGGCGATCCGCAGCGTGCGGAATTTTTACGCAATTTATTATTGTTTATTAACGCTTTCTCGATGTAGAGAAAATACTAACAATTTATATATATATATATAATTACTGCTTGTACGTCTATAATTAATTTCAAGTAATAATTTTGTACATATAAATTATTTAATTAATGTTTCAATTAAATTTCGATTTTTGATGCATGTTTGAAAGCAATTATAATTGATGTTTCGTAATTCAATGATGACAATTTGTTTCAAAATAAAAATGCGTAACGATTTCAATTCTGGCAATAACATAAATGTATTATCGGATTATACATTTATCTGGAATTATTACACGCATTATATGATGGATGTTCGATGAAGTCACGTTTTGCGATTAGGTTTTTTCAATTGAAAAAGTCGAAAACAACGGAAAGTGTTTTGCGATAATCCATCACGTTTTTGCAATCTCCACCATCGTAACAAACGTCACATAGATTCACTTTAAGTATCGTTATGAAAGAGATGAGAAACAAACAGAAAGACGACGTATGTTTATCAATTAATTACGCGGTTTCCTTTTTGTTTGATTGTCGTTTTTGCGGTTTTCTCGGGTTTTCCGTCGGTTTTTCTATAGCGAAGCGCCGTATGCGCAATCTAAACAGTTCTATTTCCGGATGTGTTAATATTTACGAAATGCTCGACTCGATAGACCATGTGAATCGCGTTCGAATGAATGGATGAAAGCAAAGCGATGATGGTCGGTTTGCTATATTTTTATTTGGTGCGAATCGATAAAATCGCCTCTGTTATCAAATGATGTGTATTTTCCCGGTGCGTCGCGATGCCATCATCTCTCTCTGTTTCATCTCGTGCAGATTAGATGGAGAGACAAATATTTTGCTAGCAAACATTGGGTTTGCACCAATCTTCAATCTGAGCGAAGATCAACATCATATCGTTTTCGTTGAAGTCGTCTCCTTCGTTTAATTTCATCCATCCATTCATTTCCACCCACACTCACGTCTCCCCCGCAAAGAAAACACAATCAACGTAGAAGTGTGTGGATGAAAGCGAAGCGCGAAATGGGATCTGTCGTTAATGATTGCGCGCGATAAATTTAACGGGTCGCTATTTGTCCGTCTCGCAATTAAACAACTTGTCGCAATGAATTTAATTGATTCATTTGCATCTCTCGAAGACCAGACTAGGCCGCTCCCGCACGCACCGGATATACCAACTTGTATGTGATCTCTTCTTCACCTTACGCACTTTGTCCCATCGACGATCTCTGCAAACTGCAAACTTTCCTTCTTCTACGTGTCGATGCCGGACGTTCTTCGGTTCCGCAACTACTGTGGAAGCGTCCGAACGAGGCAAGCGAACTCGCTAGGAGCGTCGCGACGCCCTCGGCGCAGGTGGACGTCGACGCGAAGTACTTTCGAAATTGTTTTCGCCTTCCTTCAATTCATTTATTCTCTCGCTTCATTTGTTTCCGCCGTCTGTGAAAAGTTAAACAAATGTTCGTTTTTGTTCCAATAAATTCTGCCTTTTCCCTTCTCAAAACAAGTTATTCGAGCGTTGCATTTTCTTAATTATTTTCTTGATGATTTATAACTAATTGAAATATTAAATTTAATTGCAAATCTAATTAATTAATTTGTAGTTTAAAACGCAGTATTCTTGCAATGATTCTCGTCGACATTGGATTCTAATGTAAACGGATTCAAAGCTTTGAAGATTCCGCATTGTGAATAATCTAACTGTCTGATGTAAATTCGCTTGCAAGCACGAATGTTGTTGTTTCGATTTAAATGTGAAGAGAGAGAGAGAGCCGCCCTTTTATAAAAGTAAATAACGTTTTACCGTTACACGCAGTCTAGACGTTTAATGGCTTTCCAAAAGTCTTTTGATGTTAATAATACTGCCACCCTGTCGTATCGATGATGGCTGTACGTGATTGGATCTTAAAATCTCATTAATTTCTCAGTAATAATGTTTAGTTTTACTACAATAACAAAACGATGACAAATTATTCTTAATTATATTATATGAATTTGTGAAGTAGCTTTGTCAATGTTTTCAGTCTGTTTCGTACAACCAATAGTAAATTTTATGGTTTGCTCGTAAAAGCAAATAATCTTTCGCCTCTATTCATATTTCCACATGAATTATTAATGCTTCGGCATTTCTTTTTGTCTACTTATGATGCAATGTGGAAATGGCTTTTGCTGTAAACTTTTCTTTTTCTTTTTTAAATTATTTTTAGGCAACTAGACTCTTGCAAGGTGGAGGTGGTAGGAAGAGGCAAGAAAGAAAGAAAAAAGTGGGTTTGTTTCCAGTTTGAATGATTTTAATTCGTTTCCCTGGTTCGTCCATCGCGTGTCCTCTTGTTAAGAGTAGTAAGCCAATAAAATAGCGACAACAGTAACAGTTGACGATCAAAATGAAAAAAAAAATAACCAGACAAATGCCGTACGCTTGCTTCTCTTTTTATACATTAAATAATAATTTATACAGGGTACAAAAAAAAAATAAAATAATAATAATAGATTATACAATATACAAAAATATGTTTTTTTTTATCACTTTATATATATATATATGTGGGAATATATATATAGGTATGTACATGGAATGTGGAGAATTTACAAATTTTGGGGGGGGTCATGGTTGAAAATTAAAGGGAGGGGGGGTAAAAAACAAAAATAAATAATGGAGATTTTTAGTTGTTTCGTTTTTGTTTAGTTGGGGGAGGGGGGACATTAAATGTCGAAAATGTGGAGGGGGTTTGGGGGTGTTCGAAACAAATATTAATAATATAAATAATGTGTGTAAACGTAATAATAATTAATTTGCTAATTATTAAATCACTGGCCACTTGATTTAAGTTTAAAAGGGAAATTGTTTATGTTCATGTGTGTGTCTCTATTTGTATCACTTGTGCATATGGGACGGGATGAGGTGGTCGCCGAAGAAGTAAAGTATCCTGGCGTACCAATGCACCCCGACGGTCGTCGGAATTGTCGTTGCGGTCGTCGAGCTCCGTTGGAACGGTCTGCTGATGGTTTTCCAGATGTGCAAGGCACCGTTCTTCCAATTGTTAACGAATCGGAGGGGCGCGAAGACCCAGTGAGCGAGACCGGCGTCGTCGATCGTAGCATAGCAGGAGGCGGCGACACCATCGACGACGACCGTCCCGGCGGTCGTCAGAGGCGCGTACACACCGATTCCACCCACTTGCTGTACCCCGACCACCGCGTCCTTCACCAACAAGTCACTGCCGTCGTGGTCCTCGCTGACCAGCAGCTCGGAGCCGATCTGTAGAGTGTCCGCGTACACCGTGACCGTAACGTTAGAGCGCACCGTCAGCACCAGGTGAGCGGGAGTCACCGTCAACCGCTTTCCGGAAGCCAACTCGAACTGGAGGAATTGCCGCCTCTCCTGCGGACTCCTATCCAAGAACAGCATCACCTCGCTGAACACCGTTCTCCCGGTGCTCCTCTCAACGGCCATCACCCTCTCTCCGATCATCAGCTCGGACATCCTCTTCGTCTCCCCGGACTCCAACGTCACGCTGCTCTCCCCGGTGAAACATCCACCGTATTTGGCAGCTTGCGAGGATTCTGAAACACGCGCAAGAGAAGAGAGGAATTAGCATTAGAAAATTGAGCAAATCCTGAGAAGCAATCGCGACTTGCGTGCACGTACATAATAGAGAAAAGAAAATG
>NW_017096281.1:26665-41979 GCF_001412225.1 Nicrophorus vespilloides | reverse complement strand
CCCAAAACATTGGGGGGTTAACCGCAAAGTGCGGCCTCCCCGTCGTCTAATCCAACCTCGAGTTAAATGGTTTTACAAGTGTAAAGCGGGGATTATCCCAATTCGTTTGTGACCACGATTTATCGAATTTGCGGTAAAGAGGAATCTGATTCCCTAGAACGAAAACGTTTCAAGAAAAAAACCTGATATTTCTTGTTTCCTACCTTTTTACACTCAACATTCCAATACATATTATTCAAACAATTTGTCTCGCTCCTCTTTTCCATTACCTTGCACTTGCAATTTCTACATCGATTTCGTTACATAACTTTTTGCAGATACTTAATTTTCATATTACTTTCCTCACATATTTCCTCAATATTCATATCATTTTTTTGTTAATCAATATTCCTTTCAAATATTACCCAATTGATTTGGAACATTGCGTCAATGTGTAAACTGCGATGATTATATATTTGAAAATGTCTGTGTACATTTAAATTTATAGATGTACAATTGAAATTGAAACCCGGTCGACACACAAAGGCTTTTAATCATAAAGAGCAGCGCCGTTCGGCTTTACTATCGGGGCGATTAAATTAATGGCGTTCGCTAATGCTAATGTATTCATGCAGCGGCGGCGGTCGATCATCGCGGATGCAAACGAACGCGTTATTAGATAATCAATTAAATTTCATCCAGAATGCATCCGCAGGGAGGAGGAGGAGGAGGAGGTGGACGGGTCGAGCGTATTCGCTCTTCTCGACCGACGTTAACTGGCTAAATGGTTTTACAAGTGTAAAGCTTGGGATTATCATAATTGGAAACGAGATTTTCAATTTTCAATCCTTCTCTCTTTCTCGGTGTGTATGTGTGTGTGTGTGTGTTGTTGCCCCTTTCCTTCGATTTAATGAATTTGCGGCGCGGTCGAAAGAAAACGTAAAGATGCGGTGTGTACGTGAGGATGAGAGAGAGTGAGATCGAGTGAAAAGGTTCGAAAAGTAGGTAAATTACTTAAATCGTTAATCTTGTATCGTCTCGTCCCTGTCGCACACAGTCACTTGGTGCTTGTTGTGGGGGTATTTAAATGCCGCACCTGAACAAAGAACTTGGGCGACTCTCGTATTATAATGTGTTTAACAACTTAGATTACAAGCTCCTTTCATCTTCGATGTTTTTTTTTTTTTGCTTCATCTTTTTCTCTTCTCTCCATCACCGTCATCTTTTTCTTCGCTCTTTTTCTAGCTTTAGCTTTTGTTGGTTGGTTCGAGGAACAAAAGTTGCATTTTTCCGGACAGCTGGATCTCTCGATAATGCGATTACAAAACCAAAAGTCAAGAAAACCAAACGGGAGGCGATAGATGCAAAAGTTCGGACCGTTTTCAAATGCGATCAGAGAATAATTCGAAGTCGTCGTTTTGTAATTTGTAAAAAATGGAAATGAATGATAGTTACCTGATTTGACGGAGCAATGTATGTGCGCCCTGCTCTCGTAATAGACCCAATCGAAACCGGCCTCCACCGCTAACCTGGCCAACATCCCGTACTTGGATCTGTCCCTGTCCGAGGTGGTGATGTCCACGGCACGACCCTCGTAATGCAACGAGTCTGTGGCGTGGTGGCCCTCTTCATCCCATCCTTCGGTCACCCGCAGCCTGACTCCCGGCCACTGGTTCATCACAGATATGGCGAGGGTGTTCAGCTTCTCTTTGCACCTCTATAAAGAATGGACAAAAAACAAAACGGTTAGTATATATATTTAACTTTGTTGGGCAAGAAGGAAATACGGAAAGGCGGTTCGCAATTTTTCACGGCGACTCTTTGTCAAAATATTTTGAAGGGACCACCGCTGTTGGCAGTCAGTCAAGAGCAGGTCCGGAAAGGAGACGATGGATGAATCGATTTCACGTGCGTCACTCAGATAAAACCAAAGGAGAACAAGGAAACGAGAATGTGAAAAGATTGGGGATTTCTTTTTTGGGATGGAAATGCGGGAATGGGAAAACGCAATTTCGCACGGGCCACGGCCCTTCATTGTCCGAGCTTTTAGCTAGCTAGCAACAGGAGCTTGCCATTATCCACGCAGTCCGCTCCTGGATAAACAAACAGTCCCATGACACGACGCGATTAGATGCAGTTTGGCAAAATACAAACAAACAAACAGAACAACACGAATAGAAGCAAACAAAAGTCGAATGTGGAATTTCGGGAATTTCGTTTTGTTTTCCTTCTGACATCGATTCGATTCTTTCGCTCCTCTTGTCTTCTGTGTGTGTGTGTTGGTCTTTTTGTTTGGTGAAGGTGGTGTAAGGTGTAAGGCATCCGAGCGTGGATTGAGGAGCGTTGACAGGAGACTCCACTTCTTGTCCGATCGCGGATTAAGTTACTCTTGGGGTCGGCTGATCCACCGATGCGACGGGACTTACTCATGCAACCATGCACCTTTCAACTCGGATCACCGTCACCCGATGAATGGGAGGAACACGCACATGAAGAAGTAAGGAAGAATATGATGATGATGATGATGAGGACACGCGCAATAAATAATAATAAAATTAAACGACGGCGAGGGACGGACGTGGGGGATGAAGAAGGATGACTACTACTTGTGTTCTTCATTCCAATCTTTTTCTTCTCCTCCACTTGTTCGTGTTCTTTATTTTTTTTTCATACACACACATTTTTTTTATTTATTTTTATTTTTTTGATGGGAAGATGAAAGCGAGGTGTGAATGAGTCTTTTGGCTCTCACAAAAGTTTTTAAGACAATATTTACAGAGGTTTTCCATTTACTAAGTCAACTCAGCTCGAACAGTTGTTGAGTGCGTGTGTGACTTCGACTTTACACACCGGTCGCGTTACCTTCTTTCAAGAGTCACATACCTTTTGTTTTATTTATTTATTTATTTTTTTGACAGCTAAAATTTGCATCTCGATTCTTATACATTCATTTCTACCATAATCTTATTCATTTTTTTTTAATCATTCCAATCGTCTTTTATGCGAAGAACAAAAAGTTTTTTTTTTCCCCCTATCTTGTCACTAATAATTTACGGTTCTCGGTCACAGTCTGATGGCCATTATTCACCCTCAGCAATTACCTCATCTTTTTTTCATCCAAATACGCAAGGTCGATTCACCATGATATATTTCTGTTGAGATAAATACAAATACCAAGAAAATGCACTTATTTCCTTTTTTCTTATTTATTTTTTTGTTTCTAATCTTGTAACGTCTCAAAACAGTTGTAGATAGTTACTTAGAAGTTTATTAATTGTTTTTCATAATGGAAAGTTTTCATAATATTAGATTCAAGCTTCTGATAGTCTCATTCAATTTTACTTTAAAACACGTGTTTAATGGTTACTCAAATGTTTACAAAATTGTTTAGATCTAAGAGCCCTCTTCCGTGTGGCGTAGATTCGTTTTGTTTAAATCCGAGTTAAAATTGGCATTCTTAAATTAGAAAAGTGTATTGCGTAATCTGGTTATTACGAAACTGAGTTAATTTGTGATTTCTGTTTTACTAAATCGATGAAAATTGATTTTGATTTTGAAAAAAGATTAATTTAGTTTTTTTCTTCTTCCATTGCTTTCTTTTATTTTTTTTCTGCGTTCGTTTATGGCGATGGTAGAAGACGAATAAGAGGATGGGGGGCGTCAGAAGGAGAGGACGGCGAAGAACAAGGGGAACAGAAAAAAAAAATGCACGTACGGGAATAACACAAAAAAAAAGAGGAGTACGTTGGGGCATTGGGCGGGCGTTCGGTTCTTTTCCTCCGCCTACCGGAGCCATCGCGGCCGAAGATCTTTCTTCTCAAATCTCTCTCCATATACATATATATATATATAATGTATATGTATGTATAAAATGTTGTAGATAGATTCGGATGTTTGTGTGTGTGTGTGTGTGAGAAGCTCGGTTTATATGCATGTTGAGAATGCATTTTTATATATAAGCATCATCGGCATCAATTATATATTAGATTCGAAGAATGGGAAGCGAAAAACCGAAAAGTTTCTTCGGCTCGTCGTGAGTCGTCTTCTCGTCTTCTGTTCTTTGCTCCCTCGGAAAAGAATTCCTCGCGGCTCGAGGAGACGACCTTCGTGTGTGTGCATGTGTGTGTATGAGTGTGCGGGGCTTCGTGTACGAGAGAAAAGAAATTTTGTTGTGGTCGTAGCCTCGGGTGTCTCGGGGCTGGTTTCGGAATCATTTTCTCTCCTCCGTCCAATTATTCATTGGCGTTGCGGCCTTTAAAACGCTCGCGATCCTCGTTTGCCGCCGGCAAATTGATGGCCTCACATCATTGGCCCTCTCTCCGCAGCTCTTTTTCCCCAGCTCTCTTTCAATCAGATACAAAACATGTACATGCATGCATGCATGCATGCATATATATATACAGATACAAACACACACATGAACACGCACGAGGCACCTCGAAAACGCGATCATCCGCGAGATGATCGGAATCGATGAAGCGCTGGACATGATGATGGTGATTATGTTGATGATGGTGATGGTGGTAGTAGTAGTTGCTAAGCGACAATTCCCAAAAGGTGTCCCATGACGACGATTAATCTTGCGGACGAATAGCTCCCGTGAGTGCTGTAACGCGTTGCTCTCCACAATTGAATGGACAACAAACAAACAAAACAGCAACAATATGCATATGCATTCAAATGTTTAAGAGTCGAGAATGAGAAGCGACCAACAGCAACAAACAAACGAAAAACGAAAGAAAGACGCAGAGGGTGGAGAGAAGAAGACGGAGACGGAGAGAATGCGCCCTTAATGATATTTTATTATTTAAGAACCTTGACGGAGGTTTTGACGTGAATGCCAAAACTGTGGCTTTTGTTTACACAATGACCGCGGCCGCCTTTAAAGCCTTAACCATAATTTACGGCCATGAGAAAGAGCCACGAGAGAAGAGGCCTCGCTCTTCATTCTCTCCTCTCCATTTGCGCGCTCGCACACAAACGCACGCATGCATCATACATCATCATGTTGTGCTGCCATGTCGATGTGTGATGGCACTTTTCGTCTCTCTTCTTTTTTTCTTTTTGTTGTTGTTGTTGTACCGGAAGAAAATGTTGGCCTTGGAAAATCGCACGGGGTGGGCGCACACACACACACACGTCAACAACAATCAGAAAGGGCTGGTGTTGTTGTCTACTCCACCACCTCGCAAATGGAAACAGCAACAAGAGCAACAAAGGCAAACACCGAGAGAACCTATGTACACACATTTCCATTAGGGCACTGCGTCCCACCCTCTTCCCGTCCAGTTTCTTCTTCACACAAACATTGGAAAACGTTTTAGTGGGAAAGAGAGAGAGAAAAAAGGTAATATGAAAGGGCGCCGCCGCCGTCGTCGTCCATCTGCATCGCTCTTCCATTCTCTTGCACCATGTTGTCGTTCGATTAATAAATTTCGCCTTTCAAAATAAACACGGGGGGGCTTCTCCTCCTCCACCACCATCCACCATCACCTCCTCTTCTTTTCCGACCGACCGGACGAAAAATGAAAAGAGAGCAACGCATACAAAAGATATGAAGAGTAGATGATCGTTCTTCTCTTTCTCACATTCACCACCATCACCTCCTCTTCTACTTCTTCTTAGGCCGCAAGTCGACTGCGAAATTGCATCTCTGCCCCGAAGAAAACCACCCCATTTTATTTTTTTCTTCTTTTTGGACGGATACCTTCTTCTAATCCAATTAAAGTCAACGAACCTCCTACACCGGCCACCATTCAAAATCGCCGGACCCACAAACTCGAGAACACCTTTTTTTTTCCTTTCCAAAACAGAATTATTCATCGACTGAACATTATTTTCATTGTCGCTTTATTGCAATCTTGAGAACCCATCGTATTTAGTTTAAAATCACCACCTACTTACACTTCGTATAACAGGCAATTACCATTTTCAATGAAATGCGTTAATCTTAAAAAACTTTTATTTTAAAATTTCATATTTAGGCTAAAATCTGAGCTGAAGAAGTCGGACTGTGAAAAAAAGTACTGAATTTAGAAGAAAAACAAGGAGGTGATCGAAAGAACAAGAAGAAATCGTGGTAAATAATCGAAGGTCGAATAATTCCTTTAATTGATTTTTGTAGTCACGGTTACGATCTTCAACAAAAAAAATGTGTGTTTGTGTATGAATAAGAAAGAAAAAAACACACAACACACAACAACAGTTCACGGAGAAGAGAAGATCGAGGACCGACGATCTCGAGAGAAGGAGATTCTGTTTTGGGTTCATTCTTCGAGTCACTAACGCGTTAAGTACACAAACACGACGAAAGAAAATAAACACACACACAACACACACGGTCACAGGTGAATGTATATGACTGTATATATATATACGTATACACACTCATATATATATATATAAAGCCTATTATATCTAATATAAAAGTAACAAGGTGGCTGGTGGTGCCGGTGTGAGAAGGAGAAAGATAATGTGATGTAATATGATTATTATTGGGATCGCTCCTTCGAATCTTCTTCTTCTTCATCTTTCTGGTTATTTTTCATCGTCGTCGTCGTCGTTGTTTTTTTATTTGGCAGTAGCCAAATAATCCCCATCGGAGAAGAAGAGATTCCAGACAGCATTAAACTTAGCTCACCGCATAATCCGGATTTATAATTTACTACCTCTTCTTATCGTGTCGATGGTAGTGGTGTTGGTGGTGGTGGTGGGAAGAAGAGATGATGATGATGCGGTCGTTCGATTTTTTTTTTTTAACTTCTTCGACCAATTTGTCTAATTGACGATGGTTCCAAATGCGATCAGTGGCAACAAAAGGGGGCTTTATACGAGACTTAGGTTGCATTATGCTTAGACAAGACGAGACTAGACCATGAGAATGGTATGTAGGATAGACTAAAAGAATGTGTGAGTAGGTGATGCTCGTAATTCGCAATCATGAGAAGAGGTAACATTTCGTCGATCGTTTGCGTTAATATCGAATTATGGGGGCCTCCGTGTAATGATGATGATGATGATAATAATGCGCGCCCGAGCCCTACGTCTGTCGTCGTCGTGCACTTTGCATATGCACTCACATACATACATACACACACACTGCTCGACCCCTACCGACATGGGGCACCCATTGTTGTTGCCCTCTCTGTGCTGCCAATTCGAGAAAATTATTAATTCGCCTCGCTGAAATATTGCACACCATTGTTACGAACATGAAACAATAAATTCCATTCATATAAATAATAAGACGCCGAGGGAGAAACACTTCGCGGAAGATTGTCGCCGATGCAACAACGGCAAAACTAATCAAAGCTCTCCCCCCTTCTTACAAAACTATAATTAAACAACGGAATAATTGCATCACAGATATTTTCGTTTCTTTTCTGATAAACATAAATCATCTCGATCGATCGATTTAGTTTAAAATACGAGTCAAGGTTAACAGATTAGTTTACTCGATTACGCGACGTTTATTATTATTATTTTTTCATTGAAAGTTTTATTTTCGAATTCACGCTTTACTCCGATGATTTTCGATCTTTGATCCGATGCATCGTTCATCCCAGAATTAGCGATTTACACTCTATTTTTTTTTATCACTTTTTCCGTCAATAAAACTTTAGATCGATTGATTAATCTCGTCTTTACGATACAATCGACACACTCTAGTATCTAATCTAATTTTTTTTTGGAGCAAATTTTGTAAAGAAGACTCAATCTACGCAACGTTGTGCATTCCATCGAAGATTTATTACTCAATTGATAATTAATTGCTTATATTTTATTTAAATAGGTAAATGGTTTAGTTATTGCTTCCCGTATTCAAATAGTTGTTGTTGTGGTTGATATATCGATTCGAATTGTAAGAGTTTCGATTGATGGAAGTTTTGCTTGTAATTATGTTTTGCCGGACGTGTGGGAACTTGCTGTGATTGAATCGTGTGCGTTATGGTCGAAGCTGTAGAATGGTTATTGGTATTGGGAAGAAGGAATGAGCAATTTCCTGCTTTCGCGAATGTCGCACGAAACGAAACGCGCTTTTACGAGTGTAATCTCCGAAAGGAGGAGAAGAAATGTGGAAATCGATTCTGCGTTTACTACACGCACCATTTCTAAAGAGAAAATGTGATTTATGGAATGCAAATTGGAGATGTAAACAATTCGTGTCAAGAAGTGGTAGTTTTTTTTTTATGTGCGTGAGAAGATGTGAGAAGAAACGTTAATTGGTTTTGTTTTGGTTTTGTTTGTGCGTGTCCTTTGGAGCGCGTCAAATGTGACGACAAAGTGTGTGGTGTACGAGAGAGGCATAAGGTGGATGGATGTGAGGATGTGAGGATGGAATGGATGGTGATGATGCAGACTCGCTCGAAGCTTTAAGAAGGTTACCTTCCAGGTGTAAAGCAGTAAAATCGCGATCCTTATTAGACCGAGAGCTTTATTTGAAACGGAGAATGTGCATTAAGCACGTTAACTGCTCGCAGCGCCTACTTAATGCTCACCACACTTTACTTCTTCATATATCAATTACATGCCACGTTAAAAGTTGCTCGCGCAAACGGCATTGCTGCCTGCTTTCGTCGTCTCTCTTGCCATTCCGAAATGCAAAGGCGAAGAGATCGAATGCGGAGAGGAATGAAGGAAAGAAGTTGAAGAAGCAGCAGCAGCAGCCAAAGAAGTCCTAGTCGTCGCGCCGAGAGACGCTGGGGATATTATTTAAATCCTCCAGGAAAGATAAAAGGGGATATATAAATGGTAATGGGACGACAGCACGCGCCCCTTTGAGACCACGTCTTTCGCCGAGCATCCGCGGAGTCTCGTTCCTCTTGTGGTAGGTCGGCATTCCATGACCAAAGACGAGTGGAAAGAGCATCAGTTTATTTATCGATTCCGTTGAATTTTGCGCGCACCAAACTATTCCGCAATTGTGCAAAAGTTCCACATCATCTCTCCATCTCCTTTACAGAATCTCTCGCTGCATCATCCATCCATCCCAATATAATACTGATGCTGCTGTTGCTTGTATTCAGTTCATTTTCGATGATTTATGGTCAAGAAAACGAAAGTCGTATTCTCTTGGGGGTACAGTAAAATCATTTCGCTACCGTATCTCTCTATACGCAATAAACTATTCTTGCTCAAAGGACCCCACAACTGCTGTTTTCGCTACTACAATTACGAACGTTTTGCTTCCTCTTTGCTACACTACTTAGTGCGTAGCCGTAAAATCCGGAAAGCGTAGCGAAAATAAACAAAAAGCGAAGAGAGAAAAAATGGCGCGCCATAAATCCTCTTTATCCACGGACGTCCCCAATAAATAAACCGATACTACTAAAAGCAGAAAAGAGCAAAAGTCTTCCGATCTCACCTTTTCTATTGCTGCTCGCATTTGTATACAAATATTTTGGTAAAGAGCAATCGATTCTCCACACCATCCCCCCGGGTGCTTCTAGAAATTCACTGTTCACTGTGTTTGTAAACATTTTTACAGTTCGCCATGATTGCAATTACATCAACAAACATCATTTACTCATAAAATATCTTTTTCGAACATACAACAAACACTTTACAAAGAATTTGAAGATTTTTTTTTCCCGAATTCTCTGATTCATCGTTGCATCTGTTTACGTAATTCAAGCCGTGACCCGATTCTTGTCAACAGATAACGCACGGCGATCATCTTTGATTGCGAAAATGTGAAACAATGCAATAAAGTTCGATGCGCGAGACGCGAAACCCGACACTGTAAGTCCCTTTTTCTTATCGAGAGCAGAAACGCTAAATATAATTAATGGTATTTCTCTCCTCTTCTCTTCTCTTTGTTTCGAGGCGAATAATAATTAGTTTTAGCGTCGACAGCGTTTTCTGCCGTCGGCGATTATTCAAAATAATAAACTTTGCGACTCCCTAGAAATCGGACCATAGACAAAACATAGGCGATTAATTAACAACTCTGTGAAAAGGAGACGACGACGATTTAGATGATCATTACGACGACGATGATGATGATGTATGTGTTGATGGGTCAACGACTCAAAACGCTCTCGCATTGTTTTATCAATCCATCACGTCGCATCGATAACGAAAATATTTAGTCTATAATCGAGCGATTGTTATTTCCGATACTAAAATTAAATTACAACCTGAAACAATACAACGCTCCAATACTCTCCAATTTCATAATCGCGCATTAATTCCAATTAATTTCATAATAAATCAATCAATCAATAATTTCAATTTTATTTTTTCGATTAATTGAAATATTCATAAACTTCGCATCGTATAAAATTGGAAAACACTTTGAAAAAGAAAACTTCTCCTTAAAAAAAAAACCCTAAGTTTAAAGTCTGAATGTGTAACGTAAAATCGATTGCTAATGGCAAAGCTTATGCGACCAGACGGAACGCAGACATTCAAGGAGAAAGAAAGATAATTATCAATTTGCATATTGAAATGGTTTTGCGAGATGTAGTAGAGAGAAGTAGTCGTAGTAGTAGTAGTAAATTATAATAATAATTATTATTATAAAAAAAAAACTAACAAAGTTTTGTTTTAAATTCTAACACTGAAACTGAAAATATGATAAATAATCTCGTATTTCATAATGCGTGAGTGTTTATTTTAGTGCAACTTGTTTGCACGTAATGTTAACATCGTTCGTAACAGTTAAATATATTTTCTTACTTTACTTTCCGTTTAATATTTTGATTTTCTTTATTTGAAATTTTACGAATATTTTAAACTTTATTTTTAATTGTTGCAGCGAAAGCGTAGTTTAAAATGTTAAGCGTATATGTTTGCATGTAATGTTAGATTTTCAGGGGAAAAAAATAGAAAAATTGTTGTTATTTTAAAGTTTCACTGTTTTGTGATTTATGTTACAATTGTATAAGTGTAATGTTTGTCTGAAATTTTTAGTAAAATTCAAACAAATTATTGTTATATGTTATAGGTGGTATTGAAGGATTGAAAATTTCCTGTTGGAAATGAGAGGAAGAGAGCGAGAACATACGATCCGCTCCCACGCAGCTTCGTTTTCTGCGTTTTTGAAGGGTTTCGCCGTCTTCCTGTTCTCGAAAAGTTCGTGCCGAGGGAAAGACGACGAAAGGGAAAGCGAAATATGCGGCTTAACGGAAGAGGTGAGGTTTACGTTTGAAAGATGATGATGATGATGACGATGATGTAGATGATAATAATAACAAGTGAAATGTGAAAAAGTAAACACAGGTGTAAAGTAAGAGACGTGAGTTTCGCACGGAAACGAGGCAGTGGTGTGTTGTTTTAGGGTCGGATTTCCTTCTCTTACCTGAGTCATTAGTCTGTCGGCGCCGGTACCCTCCTCGTCCTTGAAGATGATGTCCTCGTTGTAGTTGGGCACCAGGTCACGGAATCGTTTGTCGTCGCGACCGATGCGACCCTCGGTGAGGCCGCTCGCCGTCAGCGTGTTCTCCGACACATTTGGTACGTGCTGCTTGAAGACGAGCGGCGTCAACTTGCGAGGCCCGCGTCTGCGGCCCGCGCCCCTTCCTGGCCCGCAGCCCTCTGCACCGACGGCGAGTGCGACGACAATCGCGCACCACCAACACCACCTCATCGCTGTACTCGTCGTCATCGTCGTCGTCGATGTAGTCGTTGTCAGCGTCGTCGTTAGTAGCATCGTCATCTTCTCCTCCGGCTGCTGGTATCCACCCTGCACATCACTTAGGCCCGAACACCAAAGAAAATTTAAAATTTAAAAAATAATCGGCACACCACCACCAACGTCACTGCTGCTGCACCACTGCATCCAACGAATCGTTCGCACTCTGTTTCACCGGCGTCCCTATCTGGGGTTTGCCCTCTTCAGCGAGCGAGCGCGCGCCTATTCTGAGCAAGAGGAATGACAACTACGACAACTACCGGCAGCATCAGGTGGTCGACCAGGGTGACTGTCTCTCAGTCAGTCAGTCAGTCAGTCCTCAGGCTCGCTGCTGCACTTGTCATAGGTAAGTGAAATCACGAAACTGATGATGATGACGATGGCCCCACTCGCAGTCGGCCGGCAGCTCACTCTCCTTCTCCCACTCGTCCGCCCTCGTCCATCTTCTTGCTCTCTCGCACTCCGCTGAAAAACGGCCCTGGCCATCTTCCTCCTCGCCGCCCCGGCCGCCCATTGGCCGACGGGCGGGGCCCACGTGCTCTCGCACAGGACAGGTGAAAAACGCCGACCGCCGGATGATACGGGCACCTTTCCTCTTCTTCTGCCTCCTCCACTTCTTCACTTATACTCTTTTTCGACTTCGCTCCTCCACCTAACAACCATCCGTCAAGCTATCTATTCATCTACCTGTGGCAGCATCCACATTCGCGAAAACACCGAAATTTGCAGCACACAACAGGTTCAATCATTCAACAACAACAATAATAATAATACAGTCGTTCCTTTTGATTTTCGGACTTTAACGCTGTCGTTCAGCCGACGCGACCGACCTAAAAACTACTAATCCACGACGAGCCGCCTGCCTCGTCCAGTGCGATCGAATCGAAGTAGACATTGCTCTCCCCCCAGCCAAACAACAAATCCGAAACAATCGAAACCGTGTTATCTCTTTGTTGTCCAATCGTTTGACATTCACCCAATTCTGTTTTCTCTGCAAGATTAAGTCCAAGTCTACATGCGCTTCATAATATTCCATTCCATCCACACATATCAAACATTTCCTACCTACTAAATCAATTATATAAATCCTGTACAATTAACAACGATTATTAACGTGCAATTAAAGCAATATTTACATCTTTTTTTTTATTATATCTATGACTCAACTAGACAATTGTCGATTTCAAAATAAATCATAAAAAACCATATCGTAAAACAATAGTTATGAAATGCAATAGTTTCTTATCAACGCCACTGACTAATACGTATACACAGTGTATAAACTATGAAGCAACAATTTTTATGATATTCCATGAAAACCCACTGTTTAGATTCACTTGGAAATTCATAACAAACTATTGAGGAAATTCAACCAACTTTCACTGACTATAATACTCATGCATACGCTATAAACTGTGAGTCAACTGTATAAAAATGTAGATGTATAAGGATATCCTAGAAAAGCTCAATAAAAATCGACGATTAAGAAAATGCTATAAAATGTAGTTATGTAATAATTATAGGAAAACTTAATGAACGCATGCACTCTATATATATAAATGTAAAACGATGAGCATATGTTGAGAAACGTTTTTGACAAATATTATTATTGATTTATTAGTACTATTGTTAATTTAGTCATATTTTTCAATTAATGCATGAGTGCGAAATTTCGCAATCGTTTAACGCTTCTCTTATGATGAATGTGATACAAGGATAATATTAGACTTAAACAAATCGCGTTAATTTCGTCCCAGTTTGGTATTATTTTCAAAATGTCTGGAAAGCATACGCATAAGCTATATAAGTTTTTAATGAAGCTAATCCTCGTTCATTTATTGGCATGCTCTAAATATTAATTACTAATGTTCAATGAAAACTAATCACTTTAAGTTATTACTAATATCATTAATTAACAATAATTGTCCACTCACATTTGCACTCTCGGATTGATTGATTAACAGCAGCATGTAAATCGCGCTCTTCGATTGAGCGTTAAAGCAAATTCCTTAAATCGATCGAATTACGGACAATTTCACAATATTAATTTTGTTATTTAAATTTGCCGCGTCGATAAGTTAAATGAGCGATTGTTGTATATGCGAATAAGTAGGGGACAATAATAACAAAAAGAGTAAATGTGAGAAAGAAAGAAACAAACGAGCAAAGATGAGGAGGCATCTTCGCATCTGACATTTGCTATTGTACATTTGCAAGGCTGTTGGGATTAGTAAGTCCCGAGATGTGGAGATGTCGTAACGGCGGTAGTTAAATCCATTGATTTCTTTTTCCTCCTGCAAACGCGATTATGCAAGGCGAACAACGCGCGTAAACTCATCGCCAATTACAGTTGTAATTAATTAATTAATAGTGGCGCTAATTGCATTTGCGTAATGTCTGCATGTGTGCATCTGCGTGTATGTGTTCCGCTGTCGACAATACCTTTTATTGCGAATATTTCCAAATGCTGCAACACATTGAAGAATTTAATAGTTTTCAATATCCAATAAATATTTCAGTTTTATTTTAGAATTGATTCAAACTATCTTTATTATTTATTTAATAATAATTACTAATAACAGAAGAGTCATAATAACAGCTTGTTATTACGCGCGTTTTAATAACTAACTGTAAAATCGTAAATTTGATTTACAATCTTCTGCATAAGATAATGGCAGATTCCGGTTATTTTTTTAATGCGCGGATGGCATTTCGCAAAGTTTCTACGCAATTTGCGCAATTTTTAATCCTCTCCAACGAAACGAATTGATTACGGAACTTAACAATTGTTACGTCGCGTTGCACCATGTTTTCGACTGCAGCATTCCCATTATCTTCGACTGTTTATCGCTGAGCGATACGCGACTATTAAGCAAACAAATCATTTGCTGTTGCTGCTGCTGCTGGTGCTGTTTTCTTGGTTACCAAGACGACGATTGTCGTGTTACCGTGGCAATGTGAAACGTGGCTCTTGCTTCCTCGAACGACCTCTGAACCTGATAAATCTGTTAACAATTTGTTTGCAGAGCATCATCTTATCGTTCGATCCCTTTGCCCATTGGCGCCTCTCCTAGCTTGAACAATTTAGTTGATTACGTTTGTTCTGTTTGCTTGTTGATCTGATTGAACCCTTTCTAAAAACCTGAAAATAATATATTTGACGATCGGCTCGCAGTGGCTCCAACTATTAGCATACGTACGTAAATGCTTGGATAAGTGATTTAGCGAACATGTTTACAGTCTGGACTATTGTTTGTACAATACAATATTTAAATCCAAATGATTACGACATAATGACTTACGAATTCGTTAATTTATGAAATTATCACTGTCTTTTTGGTAAATTAATTAATTACACAATAATTAATTATTCTAGTTTTTGTTTTTTTTTAATGACTTGCAATGACATCTGTCAAATCTATATGTTATGTTGAAGGGAGTGGAGGTTTAATAAAAGAAGAAGATATGTTATGTTATTCTAAATGCATAAGCAAAAAAAAAATTGGTTTATTTAGTATACGTTCGATCATCCTAAATCCCCATGTTCGCTGACTCGTTTATCTATATCTATACATGTGCTGAAACTAATTGGATCATTCTGTATGAACAGCCATTGAAAGCTGACGTACGTCAATGGAATCATGACCTACTAATGGATAAATATTGGAATGGTTTTATTATTTTCGGAGAAAACAATGGA
>NW_017096281.1:0-26660 GCF_001412225.1 Nicrophorus vespilloides | reverse complement strand
GGGGGGGGGGGAGGTATTGGGAAAGGGAGGTATTTTGTTTTATTGGGATCAGAGTTGCACAACGACGCGAACACAAGTAACTTGATAATGGCAACAATAAACGGACAAAGGCGAACATCATTTTTATATGCGGTGCAGTAAAAAAATAAAAGAGGGATGTTTCTTTGCTTCTACTTTTTCCCTTTTTGCGAGCAGGAAGTGCCGCTAATCGTTTTAACACCACCCCCCCCGACAACAGAAAAACCGTTTTCCATCATAAAACTTTATTTCCTAGCGCTGTGTTTATTTACGTATTATATAGCCTTCTGTGTAAGGAAGCAACCCGTCTTTCTTTTTCTTCTGCTGCTGATAACAGTAATAATATTGTTGGTGTTGTAGTATTGTTGAAGATGATGATGATGAGGTGGAATAAACGTGGACGGATGAATGGAATGGAAGAAGGGTGAAGACCGAAACTCGTCGTGGGAATTTTGGCGCCCCCTGACCTCAGTCGACTCGAGAATCCGGGCCGAGGTTGTGGGGCGGAGGTGAGGCGCGAAGGGGTGTCGCGTCCCATCTCTCTCTGTTTTTATTTCTGTGTGCCCTTCGGACAGGTAGTTTTTGTCGGGGCCATCGATCGGGGTGTTTAAGGGACATTAGATACGAATTATAAATTCCCTTTTATTCTTTTCTCATTCGCCGACTCTCCTTCTTCTTGCTTTGCTCGCCACCACGGTGGAGAGATCTCTTATCTACTGTTTCTGGAGTAAAGGAAGAACAACGGAACGGCCGACCGACCCAGAGAGACAAGAGCACGTACACACACACACAAAAGTAGTCATAATAAACGAGCCGAAGATGAAATATGGAATTAGTAGACGACTTTACTTCTAATTCCACTTCACAACAACCCTCTCATCCTCTTCAAATTAATTTCAGATCAATATTTATTACATTTAACAAACAGAAGTGTTAAATTCGTAAGCATTCTTTGATCGAATCATTGAAATGAAAATGAATACTTATTAAAACAGAAAGTATAATCAATTTCACAACTGTCTCAAATTCAGTACACATCAGAATATTGACAATTAAAAATGAATCAAACACACACAATTAAGTTTATAGTTGCACTCAAGACATTAAAGACTATAAATTATACGAATTGTGTGTTGCGATCGAGTCGATACCACTTTTTTTTTCTATAGCTTGAGAAATTCTCCACAAAATTTGGAATTTAATTACTTCAAATTGCTTCTACTAAACCACTTATCTGAAGAACCTATCTCAGATTTCTTTCGAGCAGATAACGAGCGAGTACATTATTTCGCTATTTCATTAGAAATTAATTTGAATCGTATTCATTTCCGTTTCAGGATGTCGTTCGGCATTTGCATTGAATGGGAAAAAGTAGACCTGAAACGTTTTCAATTCCCTTGGGAGAGAGAGAGAGAAACGGAAGAGGTAAAGTAATCATAGTTTTCTTACCAAAAATAAATAAATAATGTACATTCTTTGATCCAAATTGGATTGTAAAATTGGTGATAATCGAACCAGAACAATGCAGAATCGATAAGCATTTTCTTGTAAATGATAACAGAGCGAATTCTGGGTCACGGTTTTCCCGTGGTTCGCGGAAAACCCATCCCGCCGTTTCCGTACACACACACTTCTTTTTCCAATTATAAATGTTTACGTGCGGCGGCGAGAACATTTTACAGGTGAACATTAAAAGTTTTCTCATTAAATGAGAGGCGCGCGCGCGCCGCAATTACGCGATATTAATTATTTCCGTGCTCTTAATCGGTTATTTGACTTTCGCTTATCGGTCGAACACTGAAAACAATATAAGCTCACGTCTTATTTACCTCCTTCGTTGTGATTCCAATGTTAATTCATAGTTTATATCCATCTCCATCCGTCAAAAGCTAAAACCAAACATCTTCATTACTTTTATTCCTCTTCCTCTCTCATCAACTGTGTCATTTGCATTATTATTATTATGGACGTGCGGTTTCTTTGGATATCTTCGATTTGCATTTGAAAAGCAATTTTCCATTAATTATAGTAACGTAATCTCGCACAAGTCGTAACCTTTTGTTGTCTCTAAAATCGATTCTTTTCATGGTGTTATCTAACAACAATCTGTTTGCATTCGCTGAGTAAATTGTTGTTTATTTTTATATTAACATCGTCATCCTGCCGTAACCGTGTTGTCTTTGATTATAAATATTGGTCTGAGAAATTGTGGACTTTTTGCTGATCTCAAAAGAAAATTGAACATGAAAAAAACCCAACGTAATTTGTAGAAATGAACATTAGATGTATGAACGAGTTGAATTGAAGAGGCTTTTTTTTGGCTCTCATCCATACGGACAATTTGGACGTTTTCCAAATGGATTAGAATTGAGAAAAGCCAAATTTGTATTAATCCTTTTTCTTTTCATAATTTAAAGTGTTCTCGACGTTAACATCATCTGGATTTATATTCGTCGTCTTCTCACAGATAAAAGGATAGCGGAGAGATTTGAGTGAGCGAGCACTGTGCCATCCCGAAGATTATATAATGGGACCGTTTTAATAGTCCAAACACACGGGACCTGCGTTTCGTGTGATTTATTTACGACACGGCAATTGCCTTCGCTCATCCGTTCATTGCTTTATTGTGTCATTTTTCGGTGTGTGTGTCTGTGTGTTTCTGTAATTAATTGAACGTCGAAGGACGACTTTAAAGTCTTTTAACGACCAGAAGTTTAGAACAATAAAATGCAGAGTATTGAGTGAAAAGGATGAGAAATGGGAGTACGTTGTGAATGTGTGTGTGTGTATATATTTTATACACACAATAAATTCCTTTTTATTGAAGTAGCTTCACATATACACCCACCCACTTGATCCTCTAGTCTTCCTTCTTCTTCTTCATCTTCTTGCCTCATCTTAAACTTCTTTCGCTGCCGTTACTGTTTGTTGGCTGCGTGCGTGTGTGTGTGTTGGGCTGTTAAGTCGATGAAATTAAATACTTTTGAGATAGTTCTCATTCTTCTTGAGCGGCGAGAGAATGCCAGGACCCCGTTCCAAGCCTACCTCTCTCTTTCTCTATCTATCTCACTCTCACTCGCCCTCTTCTCGACTCTCCACTTCTTCTTCTTCTTCTCCATCCTCCTCCACTTCTTCTCCTCCGATGCTGCAGCAGCAGCAGCCGCCGTCTTCTTCCGAGATGCATGCTGCCCGTGCACAGCTACTTCTGCTTCTCACGAGAGCAGCAACGTGAGTTATGTCAACATGAGCAACCCCATTTAGTATTTAGGTGTGGTTCAATTCTACAAATATTTCTCTCTCTCCGCTCGGGCCGCGGCTATTAGCTACCTTCTCTCTCTTTCTTTCTTCAACTATCTATCTCGTTCTCTCCAACACATTCTCTCTTGAGGCAAGAGAACGTACGCATATGCATCTCTCCATTTTTTCGGAACATTTGAACCCCGATGGAAACAAAACAACACGAGAAACCCGGGAGAGAGATCCCGATAACTCGGATCCCGTCATTAATTTTCCGAAGGACCCGGCAAAGAAGAACGTATGAACAACCGCACGACGAGAAGGATAAAATTCTTCGCGTTTCCAACGGGTTCTTCTTCTCATCATCATCAACAGCAGCATTGGTGAGATGCGGGGACAATGAGGGGTTCTTGGGAATAAATTAGAGCAGCACGAAACGCGAAACGAAAACCCAAAAAAAAATAGAGAAAACACCCTAGGAATTTTAATTAAACGTTCGAGATTTTCTTCTCTCACAGTTTATAATTAACAGCCGACTTAGTGTTTCGTCCCTCTTCAATTCGATTCATTTAGACCATCTCAAGACTGTTTATAGAGAAATTCGCACAATTTCTAGCGAGGTAACAGCAAGAAGTGCAGCGTGTTCCGCGCGCGCACTTAAAGTCAACACGAAGTAAATCAAGAGTTGAGTGTGTATAAAAAAGCAAACAGAGCCATAATAAATGCGTAATAAATCAAAAATCCTTTACTGAAATACTAAAGAAAAGATAAAGAAAGACCGGATTGAAGAGCAAACTTATAATTCATGAATATTAAAACTTTTATTGCTACAATAACAATAAAACGTACTTCTGCCATCATTGATGGCGCTATTAGTAGCACCAATCAATTAATAACTAATTTGTATTGCGTAACATTCGTTAAAGATTATAAGAAATTCGTAAGAAAAAAATTCCGATTCGATACTGGACGTTTCTTAAACGTCGGGGTTAATAGGTTTAAAGGTCGCAGACCGATGAACGTTTTTTTTTTTTTTAATTCCAGTGGGTGAGTGACCAAAAAATTCTTGGAAAAAAAAAACCACTAATCAAATCTTTAACTTACTTGAATTACGTACACTACCGACCATTACAGTTAGTAATAATCTTCATTGCAACCCGTCGAATACATTAATAATCCCAACTGTAAACTGTAAGCATCATTTCTTTATACAAATTGGGAAATTATCATAGATGTTTTGAAATACAAATTCTAAACTTTTGAAAAGCATAATCAATGAATTTCGTTAATGCTTTTATATCATTATCATTGAGTCTATATTGAAATCCCGACGTTCGAAATCCCGACTATTCCAAAATCTCGACAACCATAATCCCGATTATATCAAAATCCCGACTATATCGAAATCCCGACTATATCGAAATCCTGGCTATATCGAAATCCCGACTATATCGAAATCCTGGCTATATCAAAATCCCGACTATATCGAAATCCCGACTATATCGAAATCCTGGCTATATCGAAATCTCGACTATATCGAAATCCTGGCTATATCGAAATCCCGACTATATCAAAATCCTGTCTATATCGAAATCCAGACTATATCAAAATCCCGACTATATCGAAAATTTTTACAAAAACATTTTTAAATTATTTCGGAGCGTAGTCACCTTGTGCTACACTTTTATTATTAATAACAATACATTATTTATAATATATTTGATTTTGTTGAATTATTCATAATAAACCTTAACATTATGAAATAATCTCAAATTAGATTATTAACTGTAATTATTTATTATTAATAACAATTTAAAAGACACTACGCTCCGGAATAATTCAAAAATGTTATTGTAGAAATTTTTAGTCGGGATTTCGATATAGTCAGGATTTCAAACGTCGGGATTTTGATACAATCGGGATTTCGGTTGTCGGGCTTGCGATTGCCGTGGATTATCATTTAGTGTATTGAAATTTTAATTAGTTTTCTTAGTTAATTTGATTTATAGTTTCGCATTTCAAAAAATTAATTTGTTTTCTTTTTTTTTGTTTCGTTTTCTGAATGATTTAATGTTTGGTGGGTATATATATATATACATGCCAGATGCGTGAAATTTAGTGTTGAGTAGAGGAGGATTCTTGTAATAATTATCATTTTTTCGTTTGAACGAATATTGATTTCATAGAAAATTAAATTAAAAGAGTTGAGATTTATGGATGCAGCAGTAAAGCCTATCACTTTCGCATTTTCTCCAAAAAAAAAAACGGTTAATTTTCATTTTCTTCATCTTCTCTTGTTTTTCTTCTTCGCCGAAGTGCATAAATCACGACGAATCGCTGTTGCGCCGTTGAGGTAGTAGTTAGGTCAGCCTAATGCGTGTGATATATTTTCGGGTGAATTTATTGGGGTCCGGGGGAATTACGTGTAGATCCGTAAGTGGCTTTCAAAAAGAATTTTTATGTCATTGTCTTGACAAATTGCGGCTGCGGCATCTCGGGGGTCGCATCCGAAGGGCCGCCAAAGTACAAAGGGATCTGTTGCTCTCTCTCTCTCACTCATTCACTGGCACTGCTTCTTTCTCCTTAGGGTAGTAAGCGCTGTGGGGTGCATCCCCAGACAAGGATAGCAACAGCAACAAACAACAACAACAACAACAACAGCAACAGGAGGTAATTTAAACTGGGTGGGTGAGACGAAGATCGAGGAGGAGATGAAGGTGAGCGTTTTGTTGAAAGCGTGTTTCTAATCAAAACAAGTCAGCACAGAAAGTCAGAGGAAGAAGAAGTAGAAGAAGAAAGGAGGAAAGAAAGGTTCCCTTTTTCCGCAAACAATATGTATATACATACACTCACACACACATACACTCGGACACGTAGTCCATCCATTCTTTCATCCTCTCCTCTCATTCTGATCTTTTGCCGAAACGTTAAAAGGCTCCAGCTAGGAGGAGACGAAGATTTAGTGGGTGCCTTCCTCTTCAATTCTCTTTTTCTTCTTCTTCGTCTTCGGTGGGGGTTTTTATCAGGTGACACTTGTTGTACTAATGAATGTTTTTCGGGACCTTAGCTCACTTGTTTCACTTGCCCACTTCGACTTTGACACAAACGCAAGCCGACCCTCCTTTTCTTCGTCCTCTCTTTATCCGACGCGTTCGTCCTTCCATCCAGTCGTCCCTCTTTTAACAGATAACCACGAAAAACCACACGCAGTCAAAACACATCACATTAAATCAATAAACTTCCATTCACTTGTACATTCTTTCTCATCTCCCGTCTCCCTTTATTTCATTCTTTCGCTCGCCTTTATTCTTCAGAGGAATTTCGGAACAGAAGAAAAGAAGACAGAGAGAAAGAGAAAAAACCGTTAGCCTTAAATAGATGCCTGCTGACTGCGCGTCGTTTTCATCCGCCGCCGCCGCCTCCTACGGACTAATCGCCAGTTTTGATTGAAAATTGAAAATACCTAAAGAAGAAACAAAAAAAACGAGAACAAAACGCGAAGGAGGTGGATCGGGAACGCGGTTTTGTCGCAATTTGCGCGCGCCCCGATTCGAACGATTCAATATCGCGTTTTGCATTATTTAATGAAGACGCGGCGATAAATTTACATTCATATTGAGTTTCAGCCCACTTAATCAATGAGCGAGTTGCGACGGCGGCCTTCCTGTTCATCTTACCTCTCGTTCTCTCTTGTTCAGATCATCATCATCATCATCATCGTCGGTGGCTGCGGAGGCACACACACACACACACAGGCAACGCAATTAACGTTTACATGAATCAAATCAATTAAAAACATCCGATTCAATTTTAAACCACCTTTTCCAGTTTATTTATGTTGTACACATGCACACTTACTCATTCACTCGCTCGCTCACTCACTCACTCACACTCGCTCCCGCCGCCCGATCAATTGGATTAAATGGGAGAATCCGAAGGATGCGTGCATGCAGAATAAATCGATTCTCCATTGGAGATTTCGATGCTCGATTAAGAAACATCCGAGTGTTGTGTCCGAGTTCCGAGATTTACAACACGTTCGCGCCTGAAACTCACTCGCCCTGCATTTACTATATGCATCCACCACGATTCTATTCGATCTTTACGAAACATTCATCTCTCACAAACTAATTTATACTTAATTCAAACGAAACCTATCCTAATTTAGATGAAATCTCCATGATTTCATATGTAAAATAATTAATTTTATTCGATTTAACACTTAAAATTTCTTTTAAAATCTTCATTTCATTATATTTAAAAGTAAATTCATTTACAATTTTCGATTGAAATGCAAAAAATACTATTAAATTTGTTGAATTAAATAAAAAATCAATATTTCTCTTGGTGATTTCAACGTTAGATCAAGACACATTTTTTGGTAAAATTTGTTTATTTTTGTTTTTCGAGAATTACAAATCGTGAATTTAGTTTTCATTCTTTAAATTGCTTTATATATTTAAACAAATAAATAATATGAAATATGTTAATTTTACTTAAAATTAAAAAAATATTATGTATGAAATTGATGAAATATCTTTTCATAATTAATTTGTTTAGCATGAATGTATTGTAGGTGGAATTAAATTCGACAAATATTGTATGCGATGATCGTCGTTTGCTCGAAATGAAATGCAAAAAATACTATTAAATTTATTGAATTAAAGAAAAATTCAATATTTCTCGTGATGATTTCAACGTTAGATCAAGACAGAAATTTGTTTATTTTTGTTTTTCGAGAATTACAAATCGTAAATTTAGTTTTCATTCTTTAAATTGCTTTAAATATTAACAAAAAAAAAAATATGAAATATGTTAATTTTACTTAAAATTACAAAAATATTATGTATGAAATTGATGAAATATCTTTTACCATGAATGTATTGTAGGTGGAATTAAATTCGACAAATATTGTATGAGATGATGATCGTCGTTCTTCGAGTGCGAAATTTGCTGGAATGGAAATGAAATGGATTCGAGTATGTCCGGTAAGTGAGCAACAACAAATGGGATGTGCGGCTGTGAAATTATATTAAACACATGCTTCTTAGGTGTTATTACCGGCTCGTATTTGCGTGCATCGGCACCGAACAATCTCTCTCTTTCTCTCTCTCTCTGAGTGCATGAATAATGCACTTTCTGGAAAAAGAGCATGGACATGGTTAAACATATGCACGCGACTCCTCTCGTTGAAGAACGAGAAAGAAGGCAACAGCAGCAGCAACAACAGCAGCAGCATGAGGAGAGCGGACACAAAGGACACTCGGGGAACATAAATTGTATTAAATAACGTTCCGTTCCCTTTCGGGCCACCACTTTCTCTCTTTTCAACACATCGGAAAGCGATAGCAAGACACCGACGATGGCGACGCGCGAAAGCGAGACGGATAGATAGAGAAAAGCCGGCACGGCACCTCTTTGCTTGCATGTGTTTATGTGTATGTAAGTGTTTCTCACTCCTCTTTCTTTTCTTTCTTTTCTTTTTAATCATATTCATTCATTCGTGCACCTCTCTCTCTCTCTCTCTCTTTCTCCTGCATTATTATATTCCATACGTTTCCTTCAACTGTTTCGAAATTCCCCACAGAACCATTCAGAAAAGCAAAAGCCGCAGAAGATACCACCCATCAAACAAATCAAACGCTTTCGTAATTTCAATGCAAATCAATTTCGGGCATTTTGAACCTTCTTCTTTTTCTTTTCACCAGAAAACATTCAATAGAAGAAGAGAATTTTTTTAATTTTTCAAATATGATTTAATGAAAGTCTCCTCCGGTTTCTCGTTGCATCAAGAATGTTAATAGAAAAAAAAATGCAATAGCAATTTAAACTTTAAAGTGCGCTTGCAATTACATAGTAATTACGTTCGAAAATCGCGCAAGCGGTTCTATTTGTTTCTTTTTCTGCAATAACAATAAAATGCCGGGGCCTAAATGTGTGTGACCTCATCCACTGTTTCTTGTAACCCAGAAATAACTAATTCCCATATTTGTCTTTCAATCGTCACAATTACTATTACGCAATTAATTATTGAAAGTGATTAATATTAGGAAATACGTAAGATCAACAGTGTGCTTTGTATATAAAAAACAGTTGGTTTGACACTTAAAATGCAGTCACTTGATCTATACTAACTAATATTGTGCAATTTCTCATTCTTCTTCACTTCTATCGATTTTGGTTAAATATGGGGAGGGATAGCAACACTGTGATTCATAATGAATCTTTAATGTTTAATGTGTTTAGTTTTGTTTTGCGCGCGTTATCGCGAATTCCGGAGCGTCCAATTAAAAACGAGAGAGAGATTGATTATTAAATATTTATAAGCGTGACTTCTCTTTTGGTTTTTGGGTATCCGATCCGATCCGGTCCGGTCGAGGTCCGGTTCGTGGGTTTCGTGTTTGGGCCTTTTTCGGCACGAAAACCGGACAAATGCAAAAATGGGGAGGCCGCACTCATTCGCTTAACTCTTTCTCTCTTCTCCTCGTCTCTCTCGCTTGTAACGAGATGAGGAAGCGGTCGTAAAGAAGCGTCCAGACAATAGCGGGGATTCGCAATTGCTGCCTGCACCACGGAGAAAAGAAGAAGAAGAAGAAGAAAAAAAGAAACAGAAAACGATCGCGAACGAACAAATAAAGAACGGTAACGCGTTGCTATGGATATATAGATTGTTGTGTGTACATGCGGTTGCATTGTTCTTGTCCTCCGCGATCGGAAATATTATTCAAATTTCGCGGCGGCCTTAATAAATCGCCGGGGACGAAAGCTGAACTTTACAGCATCTCTACATGCATACTACATACATTCATACGTGTTGTATAATGAGAGAAAGAGCGATGCGAAGGACGAAGAGGACGTGGAAAAAGAGATGGTGGAGGAGGAGGACGGCGGAGGTCAAAGAGATGAGATACGTGTGCAAGAGAGAGTGAGTAAGTTTTCGCGTGGGCCAAAAACTCTTTCTTCTCCTCTTCGCCATCTCACCATCACCATCATCATCTTATAAAATGCACGTTATTACATACATTAATATATGTAAGATGGAGATGCGAGACCGGCGGATTGTAGATGATGATGATGATGATCATCATCATCGTGCAGAAGAGGAAGAATAATAAGAAAAAGAAGAAGACGATGAGGAGGAGGTAGAAGATGGTAGCGAGCGAGCAGCAACAAGGGGGGGCCCATAAGCCACAATCGCGATTACTTTCCTTCTTCATTCACTAAGAACCTACGGAACTATTAATTTAACGCCTCTAAGAAGCGAAACCTCCGTCACAAAAATAAATCATCGCTCGCTCTTGTCCTCTTCTCCGTTCCATTCCCTCACGTTTTATTTTATTGTTGCTATTTTCGTTATCTATCATTCTAGTTCTAACTGCATACTCAACCCAAAGATGATGATGATTCACCAGTTTCGCACGCTAACGAATATTTATTTCCTATATCATTGGAGATTGGAGCGTTCGAAAGCGTTAACATATCATAATTGTATTTTGATTGCAGAGTGTCGTATTTCAAAGTGTCGATGCGAAATGGAAGACGACCAGCTGACATGTAATCGAGTGCTGTCGTCGTTTGCTGTTGTTGTTGTTGTTGTTGTGATTCGAATTGATATTGGGGAATTTGTTGTTCGCAGTTCGGGTTCCTCGCAAGCGAAAAGGTTATCCGATCCGTGAGTTAGGGACTTGAGTTTCGTTGCGGGGTCAGGACATTTTGCGGTGGCGGTGACATCTAACACACTGACTGACCGCACGAGAACCCGAGGAATTTGTCTGTCTCACCGAACGGCGAACGCAAAAGTCCTCTCCTCTTATTCCACTCCTATTCCACCAACAACAAACACCAACAGATCTGTGGCCTCGCAGCATCCTCGACGATGATGACGAGAGGAAGGAGTGTTCCCAAATTGGCTGGCGATAGGACACGAAGAGGAAGAAAGAGATAGTTAAGACTAAGAGAGAATTGATCCTTCGAATTTTAAACGACTTCTCGGAACCGTCTCTCGCGGGACTGCTTCTGCCTGCAAGAGATGGTGAGTTGAAGGAGGAGGAGGCGGCGGCGACGAGAGAGAGAGAGAGGGTCTTTGTATTCCAGATTTAACCCAGATTCTGAATGGAGAGGAGAGCTCGGAGGAGCAGATCAGTATCTCGCATTATTTATTATTGATAAAATTGTTTTTTTCTTCTTCTTCTTCTCCTTCTTCAATTTATTTTTGTTTCAGCGTTTCGGACCTCTTCTCTCCTTCATCTCCGTCCTCCTGCATCGAACAAACGAGAGGATAAGAAAGAAACGGAGCAGATGGGTGAGGAGGAGGTTTGTTGGTTGCGGTGTGCAGTCGTTCGCGGAGAAGAAGAATCAGCAGCAGCAGAAGAAGAAGAAGAAGAGCACCTTATCTTATTAAGCCTCCGCCGATGACATTGACAAGTTGAATTAGCGGAGGCTTCCTTTTTAAGTCATCGCATGTGTGTGTATTTGTATCGATGACACGGATCCGTCTCCCCTTTCTTTTCGGACGGACGGACGGATGGGGTCCTCTTTTCCACCTCCTCCTCCGTCCTCCTCAATCTGTGGGTCAGCAAAGATTCCTCCCTCTGGCGGACGATCACCGCCGACGCCACCACCACCATCACCACAACAACCACCGCCGCCGCAAATTAAAATACTCTCCTCTCAGCGACTTCTTCTTTTCTTCTTCTCCTTACTCTGCTCGTTTCTTTTTTCGCTACAGCTCTTCTCGTCTCTCTCTCTCTCCTTCTTCCACGACTCGGTTTTCGATCGTTCGCTCTCCTTCCCTCCACATCGACGTCCTTTTGTTCTCCTCTTCTTCATTCTCATTCTTCTCGTTGCACGGCCCGAGAGAGGCCAAACGAAAAAAGAAGTTTATAACTCGGTAATTGGATATTATGTTCGTGTAAACTTGCAGGCGGAATGCGCCACGGAATGCGCGTTAAAAGGAGGCGATTTCCTTCCACTCTTCTTCTTCTTCTTATTCTTCAACTTCTTCTTCTTCGGCATCTTCTTTTTGCTCTTCTGCCAAAAGGAGGCGAAAAGACGAACGGCGAATAATCACCATTTTCCAAACGATCAGAAACAGAAGAAGTAGCAACAACCCTCCCGAAATCGAATGCTCATGTACACGCATTCCTCCTCCACCTCCGTTTCTCTCCACCTCGTTCATGTTTTCCCATCTTTTCTTCTCTCTCTCTCTCGTTGAACGCGCCGAGAATGGCTTCGGTGACTCGTCAGAATATTAATAATATTCAGGATCGCAGCAGGAACCGCTCGCCACGACCCATTCTCGTCCACCATTGCCATCCATGCCACACGGATGATCTAAGAGGAAGGATCGGGGGGGCTCTTAAGTGAGCGTCTCCTGCTGGTCAACTCCGTGAAGCGAAATAAAGAACAAGCAAATGAACAACGACCAACAACTACAAAACACTAAAACGAACACACAAACACACGGAACGTCGCATCAACGCATGAACTTGTACTTAACTAACGAATCTCACCCGAAATCATCCCACAGTTATTATTGCAAGCCAACTTTCTAACCGTTGCGACCACAATTAATGGGCAGACAGACGGTGCGAACGAATAAATTATTTATTACATATACATATATATACACTATACACTATACGGCTATAAAAGCATTATAATAAATTATGGTCGGCTTTCGAGTTCACTCTCTTTCTCATTTAACCGGACGATCTTCGTGGAGATAATTTGACAGCGAATATTAATCAAAAAAACAAATACCGAGCGCGCGCGTATCGCTTTTCTTTCCCTCTCATCCTTCCTTGCTTGCTTCTATTAGTAATCCTCGTAATCCTCTTCTCACAACACAACAACATTAACAACACCCTTCGATCAATTTCATCAAATTTCTATTGATCTCAATATGCAAATTCAGGTAACACCTCATCAAAAAAATAAAACATGTATAAATTATCTATTTTCATTTATATAACATCAATACATATTGTACAACATCGATTACAACAACTTCTCCGTAACGTAACGTAAACAACAGATATATGTTACAAGTTGTCATAGAAACATTTGTCTAATTTTGTTTTTAATAATTCGCGTAGATACGTTTTTGTTTCATGAATCGATGTGTTTATCGATTACAGCGAGGAGAGAAAATATACAAATAAACATTACGTTTCATATTTATAATAATAACAATAAACGAAAACTCGCTGACAGATAATGAAAATATTTGTTCTATTTTCGACTGATTTATGCAATTACAAAATGCGCTTCGGAACGAATCCACTTCATTGCGATAAGATAAACCGACATCTCGTGTCGCACACACATCGTATCCATCCATCCATCCATCAATACATTTGTTTTCTGTTTGTTGTCGTTTTGATAAGTACCGCACGATTTAAATATGACAGATTTAAATTATGTAAGACAATAATTGAATGTATGTTAAAAAACTCTAATATGTAAAGGATATATTTTATGTTTTTCATGTGAAGGGCTGAAAACTAATTGTAATTAAGCACAGCAACCATATGATGTTTTTTTTTGTTTATGTATGGTGTAAAATCGTTCAGCAGTTGGTATACTTGTGGAAGTGGTGTTGGTGATAGGGCGAAGAAAGAATGGTTCGTGTCGGTTCCGTTTCCCTTGGTGGCGAGCGAGCGAGCGAGCGAGAGTCCACCAGGGCCCACACATGTGGAGGCACGCGCCAAGTGGCCGTCGATTCAAACTGGGTCCGTTCGGTTGAGGTCGGGCCCTTCGTGTGTGTTCAGCTGCGCACAAGCTGCACCAGGGACCACACAAAGTGCGGCACGCGCAGCCCCGAGCCGAGGGCGGCCGCCGATCGACCACGAGAGAAGAGTGAGAGAAGAGGAGACGGGACGGGACGGGACGGGACAGGTGAGCCCAGAGAACCTGCTCTCTCTCTCTCTCCTCACTCCTTCAGCGGCGATACCTAATGTGTATGCTCGCACTAATAAGGTTCCAATTTGTCAATTATGAGGGGACCACCCGGTACACCCCGCGCGCCACTCTCACCCATCACCTCTTCCACGTCCTTTCCGCCTCCTCTCTTGATCTTCTCCCTTATCCATGCATCTCCTGCATTGCATAACGCAACCACAACCACCCTCTCTTTACAAGTAAGGATTAGAGATGCGGTTTCGCGATCAGAGCGTGGACGAAAATCGCCCGGCTTTTGTTCTTTCGATGGTGCGGGAGGAGGGCGAGCGCAGTGAAGGAGGGAGGGTTTGGTGCTCCTCTCTCGTGTGTGATCTGTGACTCTCTCGGGTCGAGACGAAGAAGGAGAAATAAAGAGAGAGAGAGAGACAAAGAGGGAGAAAGATGCAGCAAGAGAGGCCGAAGGTGGAGGACGTGGGAGGAGGGTCCGGGACGGTGGAGACTGCAGGCCCAGCGACATTCCACGGGCCCGTGGGAACCGCCGCAGCTTGTATCGTTCGCTTGCTGCTACCTATTCTCACTCCTCTTGCACTAAAACACGAACGAAAGAGGAGAATAAGAAGAAGAAGAAGACGAAGAGGGAGAGCACGTGAAAAAAAGAAGAGGAAGACGCGGAACGCACGGCGACGACGAGGAGAGATGAACGCAAGAGTAGGAGAGCGCCCCTCTCGGACTCGCAGAAGCGGCAGCTCAAGATTCGCGTTTTCGGCCACCTCAGGAATGCCTTTTTGCTAACTATCTGCCTCCGAGTCGTCCGCATCGCTCGAAATATTTCGCGGGTAGATTTATTGGCTCTCCGGGCCAATTAAATGACCGATAGACTTTAACCAAATCCATTCCTTCGACAAACACAACAACAACAACAACAACAACAACACGCTTAATGATACTTTTAATTCCAAATGACCCTCAAAATGATCATCATCATCATCATCCAAACTTCTTTATTTTCATTCCATTGCATTACACACGCATTTGACTTCTGCATAACGTCAACTTCGAGTCAAGTAAATCACTTACGTTATGAATAATTCTAAAATAAACATTCACACGCAACGACTTTACATTCATATTACGCTATTAATACTGCATTCAACATTCTTTACAATTCTGTTGATGTTAATATTTGAAAATTTAATTTATTAGCAATTAATTGCATTACAATGCAATTAGTTAAGCTCATAAATTTTCTTCGATTCATTGATATTAACATACTAAATTGTATTGAAAAAGTAAATACTTTTTGTATCTTTTGGAATTCGGTAAAATATAACGGACGATGAGCATCTGATTTTTTTCTTTTCTTCTTCTTCTTCGATGTTCTTTTATTTTATTTTGTTTTTGGAAGCAATTAAATCAAGTGGGCATTTTCGGGATTCCGAAACACCTAAAATTAATTAGCGGGCAGCTCATCTCTCTCTCTCTCTTTCTCTCTCTTCTCTCAGAAGCAATTAATCCGTACCGCGCAAAGGGGATTATTTATCGATTCCGTGAAATCCAAAAGTATTCACCCTATCCCAAATGTGTCCCTTCTCTATTCCATTCTTGCACTTGCAGCAACAAAGTGTCCGTTTTATTCGCGCAATATTCACGATTGCGTGCGGGGGGGCAATAAAGCGATGAAAGTCCGCCGGGCAATTAGTGTCAGAGTGCGGCGATTATTAAGCGGCGGCGATAAATTTCTCGCGCGCGGGATTTTCGAACGAGGTTTATCTGTTAGGAATAACAGGCGGGCAGTAAATATTAATTTACGGTACGCGACAGAAACGCTGCATTTCCTTTCTCTTCCACTTTACCATCTTCCTCCTGACAAATGTTTATTTTTACGCGCGCGAAGAGCCTTAACGCACGTTAAGGAAAATTTAATTATCACCTTCTTCTATTTTTTTTTCAACTGTTCATCGCCTCCTCTTCTTCGCGTATTGTTTACAAACCGTAAAAGTGCGCGCATTCTTTCATTTCTACTCCATCCTTTTGTGGCTTTCTAATCTTTATTTTATTTGTTAGTGTTTGCTTTGGCGACACTCGTTACGACTTACACCTTCCCTCTCCACCATCACTACTCTTCTTATTAGAAATTTTCAAATTTGGTGATACACCCTGTATATATTTCAAATTTCTGACGCGCATAGGCAACCAAATATACACATACCTTAAATTTAAATGTTGTTACTTTCTTAACGTATTTCATTTGTTATTATCAATTGTTTAACATGAAAATAATATAAATGATCAAAATATTATTAATAAATTATAAAAAATCGCAATGTAAAACAATTTCAAAAAATATTACTAATAACTTTTAACAAACGGTTTGAAACAAGAGTAACTAACTCAATAGTATTATAAATTTATTAATTTAGTGTAGATATAATCAAGAATATGTGTTTATTAAAGTTTGAGTTGTTTGTGGGTTGGTGAAACTGGCTGTTAGTTAAAAATTATCCGTTGCATTTGGCGCCAATAACACTTTGGTTCCTGGCTGTGTTTATTTCAGTTAGTACAAATTATAATTCGCGATGGCCCAAAGTTTTTTCGACAAATGCGAAGAGTACTTCCAATCCAGAGATTTCTACGAAATCCTGAAGATCAAGAAAGATGCTAACGAAAAAGAACGTGAGTACTTCGTAAAAATATTTTTTCTGCTTCAAACATAACCATTGATTACATATATCTGATTTTTGTAAACAGTGAAGAAAGCCTATCACCGACTGTCACTGAAGGTGCACCCTGACAGGGTGGAGGAGAGCAAAAAACTAGAGGCCAATGAAAAATTCAAGGTCCTCGGGAAGATCCACAGAGTGCTCCAAGATGCTCAGCAGCGCGAGGTCTATGATGAATCAGGCACAATCGAAGAGGAGGACAACGATTCCACATTCAACTGGCGCAACTACTGGCAGAACATGTTCAAGAAGCTCACGACGAAAGACATTGAAAATTACGAGATGGAGTACATGGGATCTGAAGCAGAATTGAGAGACATAAAAAAGGCTTACATTGCCTCGAAAGGCAACATTGATTTGATGTACGAGACTGTGCCTTTCCTGAAATTGGACACTGAGGAAAGGATGGTCGGTATTGTACGTAAACTGGTCGACGATGGCGAATTGGAGGAGTACGATGTATTCTTCAACGAGCCGAAAAGCAAGAAGGATAAGCGACGCAAGAAAATGGAAAGGGAGCAGAAGGAGGCGGAGAAAATCCAAAACGACACCGATCTACAAAATGAGATTAAGAAGAACAGGGAGAAACGCGAGAGCTCTTTCTTCAATCTGCTGGACACATTGGAGAGCAAGTACAGCAACAAGGGCACAAAGAGGAAGGCCATCAAATCTACAGAGCCCAAAGGCAAGGGGAAGAAGAAAAGAGTATCTAAAAATTAAGGAGACAAACTGTGATCAACATATTATTAAAGTAAAGAAAAAAAACACTGATGGATTTAATAAGTAAGAAATATTTATTCAATGACAAAAAAAACTCATTTCTTTTTTACTCCTTATCATTATTCTCGGTGCAGTAAAACATAGAATCCCAGGCAGGCCAATACTGCAATCTGAAATTAAAAAAAAAAAATAGATTTGTTACATTATTTTTCTTCTAAATATATTATATATATGTGATTTATTTACCTTGAACTTGGGATATTCATTCATTATGATTGTGACCATACCAACATATGGTAGGAACCCTCTGGCCCTTCCAACAACATCCTTCTTTGTCAGCCACAGTTGGCCGGGAGCGTACAGACCTCTATCATCCACACTATTATTATCACCTTTTGTCAGAAAACTGACTGTGCCATTCTCTCTGTTCAAACATAATTAATTATTAAATTAATTTGCTTTTAGCAGTTTGCTACTACTTACTTTTCATGGAGCTTTAATACTCTGTGCACAATGGGAATGTCTCTGCCCTCCACTTTGAAGACGACGATTTCTCCGACCCTGATTGGTTCTTCAGGGTAATTTGTTAGAAATAGCAAATCCCCCCGATGGAAGGCTGGCTCCATACTGCCAGATAGCACCACCACGATGGGACTCTCGCTGCCCGTCACCACCATCAGACCTTTCCAGATCATGAGTGCAGATGTTACAATCATACCAAAGCTGAGCACTTGGTATATGAACTGGAATTTGGAAAAGGTGAGTGAGACTGCCCGTACATTTTCAATTGGACTTCACTCACCTGTCTCTTGTTCATCCTCTTCACATCGTCGAACATCGTTCCAACGTCCATTTTCGCTGCAAATATTTATGTACTTTTTGGGCCACTAAATACAACAATATTCGAAGCCGATCCACGTAAGTGTTGACAGAGGTGACAGCAAGAGTCACTCACTCGCTTCCACTGCTACAGACATACCAACCCCCTGTTGAATTGCATTTTATTTATAATAGAAGAATTAAGAAGATTTTGTCGCATCTTCGCAGTCGATAATAGTTGAGGTTTAATTGATAATTAACTAATCCATCCAATTTTAATCCAATTAGACTTAATTTGTTGCACGTGTAAGTGTAGTTGTCTAATTTGTTCGAGATCCAATGTGACTCTTCAGTTGCCTAGACAACTAATCGACTAGACTAGTCAAATTAGACTTAATTTGTTGCACGTGTAAGTGAGGTTGTCTAATTTGTTCGAAATTCTACTATGTGACTCCTCAGTTGCCTAGATAACTAATCGACTAGACTTAATTTGCTGCACATGTAAGCCTGGTTACCTAATTTCTACAAATTAATATGTGACTTTTCGGTTGCCTATATATTTAATTTGAAAATTTGTATACTACTGTCTCAAGATTTCACTTTATTGTGCATAGTTTTCAGTGAAGCTCGGCTGCGACTGAGAGTGCTTCTCGAAGTCACTAAGATTGGTTTCCTTCAGATGCTGTTCGCTCACCGCGGCCTGATGCCAATTGCTGTTGTAAATCGCGAACGTCTCCAAAGGCATCGAAACCTCCTCGGCTTTCACCGCCGTCTCACTAGATTTTTTCTTGCTCAGATCACCGTTGCAGTCATCACCATTTCCCCATTCGGAGGCCATCATCTGCAGCGGCTGCAGAATCTGCACGCTCTGCTTGACGCGCAGCAGCTCCAGATTGCACATGTTCTCGACCTCCAGAAGCCTTCTCTTGTAATTAGCGAATGCTATCTGCTTCTGCAGAACCTGCCTGTTCTCGTAATGCGACTGCATGATTACATCCTGATATCTCTGCAATTCGTAATCGAGATAATCGTATCCGCCGCCTAAAACGCTTTGCGGTTGCTTCGCGTCTCCGATTTCTCTTTGCCAGATCTCGCGCTCCTCCTGCAACTGACCCTTGAGACTGTGGATAGTCTCGCGCAACCCCAGAATCCTGTCGTGCAGAAGCCTGTTGTACTCATCCGTCTCCGATGAACTCGAAGATGTTTCCTCGCCCGAAGAATTCTCCTCTGCGCTCGACTCCATCCCACCGTCGTTTTCGCAGCATTCCAAATTTTGATTCACCTCCAAACGCTCGGTCTCCATAATCTTGTATTATATTATTAAATCAAAATGCGAGGATAAAAATTCAAATTGATTTGCGCCAACTAAAAAAAAAAACTTTGAATTCACCACTTCCGGTAGTTCAAATGAACCTCAAAACAAAAACTAATATACAATGAATTACAGTGAAAATATCAAAATCTAATTAATATCAATCGTTATTATTATTAACTAATTTCATATCAAATATATTAAATTTGCGTATGACTGAAAAGAAACCACGTGTTTTCTTTTTGGGGAATTTAAATTTTCTTGGGTTGGCCGTTCCGTCAACCGTAGTTGTGTTCAGGCCTACCATCAAAACAATCTCTCTTCTATTTCTAAAACCGCCGCCATGAAGTAAGTGAATTGTTTACGTCCGAGAATTTATCGGATTTTTTCTTGAGAATCCTCGAATTTCCATTGGAAATTCGCGTGCAGAATTGCTGTTGGCCAGTGTATCTAATATGATTCGTGTTTATTTTCTGTTCGCAGGATCGGTTTGTGCGCATACAGTGGATACAAAATCTATCCTGGTCATGGCAAGACCATGATCAGGGTCGACGGAAAGGTAAATATGTTTATAAGAAAAAATGAAAATTTTGCACGCATCTTATACGAAATCATTTGTTATTCTTTAGTCGTACACATTCCTGAACGCGAAATGTGAACGTGCTCATTTGATGAAGAGGAATCCACGTAAAGTAACATGGACCGTACTCTACAGGTATGTGCAATATTCATTTGTTTATTACCCCAAACTCACTTGATTCACAACTCTCTGTGCATCAATCACATATACAGTTTGTAATCGAGAAAACTACCTCTCGATGTATATGTAAACAATAAGTTTGTTGAGTGGATTTGGTAGTGTTTTGATTATTCATCATCAAATTGTTTAACTTCTTAATGATTATAAAATTCCAAACAATATGTAATTGTATTTTGTTCATAATGACAATTCACAAAAAAAATGTCTTATAAAGATGTATAGAAAAATGTTTGTATTCAGTTTTTTGATTTATGTAATTCACGTTTGTTTAAATCAATATCAACAATGTAAATTATGTTCACAGTTACATTTTCTAAATTGTTTGTTTTCTTTCTAAGCAACTTTTATTTATTTGTTATTTTTTTTGTTGTTTATAGGCGCAAGCACAAGAAGGGTATCGAAGAGGAGACCCAAAAGAAACGCACCCGCAGGACCCAAAAGTTCCAGCGTGCCATCGTCGGCGCTTCCCTCAACGACATCATGGCCAAGCGTAACCAAAGGCCTGAAGTGAGGAAAGCTCAACGCGAGCAAGCCATCAGGGCTGCCAAGGAGCAGAAGAAGGCCACCAAAGCCGCCAAGAAGGCGACTCAACCCGCCAAAGCCACCAAGCCGGCACCCAAGAGCAAGGCCAGCAAGAACGTAGCCAAGGCCGCCCCACGTGTTGGAGGAAAGCGTTAATTTAATCTTTTTTGAAATAATTACAACAAAAACATAATCACTTAAAGTTTCATTTTACAACCACATTCACAAACACACAAATGCATCCAATTATCCCTAATGCAACAACATCCTCTTGAATTGAAAAAACTGCTAGATTCAATAGATTATGATTGAAAATGATTAGTATTGAAAGATCTATTGAATTAATTTTATTGCTATGGCCAGAACCTTTGGAGATGAGGTCCAAGTAAATCCAAGTACATTTGGTTGCCTAACATGTTGAAATAGCAATTCACTAAGAAGTTATAGAAGATTAACAGTATGAAGCATATTTGGTTGCCTATATAACAGATATTTTTTTGACAGTCTGTAAGAGTTTATTTACTATTTTCAAAAATAGTGCAGGCACTTCTCAAACGAATCGACAGCTTTTACTAGTGCATTTACCGTGTTTATATATACCAGCAGTTTGCTTAGTACATAAGTAATTTATTGTAAAGTGATGAGTAATATTGTTGGAACATGTACAACCAAATGTCCTGCAGAGGAAATCAAAATGTGAGTTTTCTACTACATCTGTAGCGTATTTATATGTAACGTGTATTTGCAATTAGGCGAGAAAGGGAGAGGCTGCTGCATCCACTGGAAGTGCAATCGAGTGTTGAGAGACAGAGATGTCCAAAAGCAGATGTTAATCGAGTGGTCAAGTGTCATGTGAGATGTGCTGCTGGTCAATCCCTACAGAAACCCACAAACCTTCGCACAGTTCCCGCACTGCTTGACACCATCAACTATTTATTAGATAGGTCTCGTGATCTCAATACCAATCAACATGTTTAGCTCAAGCAAATCTTCCTGTTTTCAGTGTCATCACAAACACCAAATTTCCTCAGAACGTTATTTACGACTTCATCTGCGACAGATTGATGGCAGTACGTCAGGATGTGGTCGTGCAGAATTTGGTTAGTTTAGCGTGCATTCGGATTTTACAATCTGTAGTCACATTCCATGCTTATGCTGCATTCTGGTAATAATTAGGCAACTTTATTTGATTAAATTGATTACGATTTAATGAAATTTCAGTTTCTATAAGGAGCCTATAAGTAAATTCGATCCGAAACTGAACAACAAGCATCTGCAAGAAACTCTGAAGAAGTTGCTGAAGATTTACAGCGAGTCCGACGCTGCGGAAAGCAATAAGAGGACGTCGTTTGAATCTATTTATCTGCTGCACAATTTGGGAAACGCAGAGGCGATGAGACACGCGCTGCAATTGCCGAAGAACTTGAGGTGCTGTGAGTTCGATTCGATAAATAAACATTAATAATAATTATTATTTTATGAGCAGGGAAAGGTCGGAGCTGAAATTGTCGTTGGAGATTTCTCTGAGTTTTGTGAAGAGGAATTACCTGAGGGCTTGCAGGCTGATGGAGAAGTTGCCGCTGCTGTTGGAGGCTGTAGCCTCGCTGCATTTCCCTCGAATTAACGAGTAAGTGCTTAAGATTATTGAAAGAATATGAATTAATATTTTTGTGTTGTTGTCGCCGAAGGGACGTTGCGATTGTAATGTCGAAGGCGTACAGGAACAACGATTATCCATTGAATAATCTGTTGGAGACGAACAATTTAGCTTTAAGTGAGAGGAAATTATTGCGCTACAGTAAATATCAACTGTGAGGAATAAACAGAGTTTTTGGTAATCTTTTTCTTGTTAGTTTTGTTTATTTAAAAAAAAATAATATATAGATTCAATGATATTCATTTGAAATCAATGCAATTAAGGAAGACAGGCAATTAGCGATTTTATTATTGTTATTAGTTGATGGTCGACGGTGGTTGTGGTTGTATTGTAGATTGCAGATGTTTAACTCTTGTGGATTGATGGGCGCATCAAGTGATCACTTTCGGAAACAAAAGCGAAAACAAAATTTATTATCACTTGCGTCACGTCACATTTAATTTTTTTTTTTAAACATATATTCACGCACTTTCTGGGGACGCGTTTTTTCATCCGATCCGGTTATTTCGTTGTGATTTTATTGTGATATCGAGACGATTCTTTTGGAGCGGAGTGGATCCAGTGGGGAAATTGATGTTAATTGGTGAGAACGATGTCTACTACAATTTTGGAGCCGCCCATCAGAGTTTTCAAATTCACCGAGGGGTGCGTATCAACATTACACGATTTATCCATTTATTTCTTTCGATTACGTCTTTTTGTTTTGTAGGTTCAGCACTTCGTCGACGCCCAGGAATAGAACGGCCGAAGGAGGATTGTAAGTTGGACGCGCATAGTTGTGTCTGTAGATTGTATTTGTTTTATGATGAGATGTTTGGTAGGAGCAGCAGCAGCAGGATAGAATCGACGAGGAGCACGCCCAGACAGGGGAAGCAGTCCCGCTACGAGGTGCCCCAGTTGAGCTTCGATCTGCAGCTGGAGAATCTGCTCAAGATGCACGACACCATCGAGTCGGTGGTGATGACGCTGCGCGAACCCATCGCCGACATCCAGGAGAAGCGCGGCATCTCCAGGAATCAGTAATGATAGATAATTGCATTCTCAATGCTACTATTGTGTGTGTGTGTGTGTGTACATATGTATATATTTTGTAGGCACTTCTCGTTCATCGATCTCATGACCGCCATGTTCAACCACACCTACTACGCATGCATGGCCATCGTCACCATGGTGATTGGTTTGATGCCGCTGGTGGAGGGGTTCCTGCTGCTCGTGCGCTTCGTGCTGGACAAGGTGCTCGAAATCAACGACACGGAAAACATGTGCGAGAAGATCTTCAAAAGTGTCATCTTCCTCGGAGAACTCATCATCATATTCATATTCGTGACTATTGTATTGACGGTCGTGTTGCTACCGGTTTATCATTTGGTCCGATACGTTTTACACAAGGGTTGGGCGATCATGAGGTACTAGGGCTACCGCTGCGCCCTTCCACCAAAGGGCACGAATTCGCGATTATTTATACCCGCATTTCAGCTGGCTTTTACTGTAAATTATGTGCAATCATTTAACTTTTTGGTATTTTTCGACGGACTTTTGTAAATTAAACTAATCAAATAACAATAATTCCATCTATTCCTATTATCTAAAACTCCATTATTTAAGCGCAACACTAGCGCGCTCAATTAAGTTTAAAAAAATGCAAATTTTCAATTAACATAGGCAACCATATATACACTTTTTACTTGATAAGATTAAATTTCTCGACAACCCCTTAAGATAATTACATCACCGACCACTCGTATGAAAGCTGATTAACTCACCTTTCCAACGCGCCTACATACATCTTTGTGCTGCCATAGACTCGACTGCTATGAGCTGTAGAACATTTTTTTTCTGTTTTTACAGTTTTTTGTGAATTTCTCGACAACCCCTTAAGATAATTACATCATCGACCACTCGTATGAAAGCTGAATATTTTGCCTTTCCAACAAACCTACATACATATTTGTGCTGTCGTCGAGTCGCCTGCTATGAGCTTTAGAAATTGAAAAAAAACACATATTTAACGTTTTATACGTAACAGAGAAACGACGGTTTTCACGTTTTTTTCAGTGTTTCCTTGATTCCGGGATGTGTTGTCACGTGTTGTTCCCCCTTGTCCTACGGTGTACAGGGTTACGACAATTTTCACGTGGCTGCATCTTCGGGTGCAATAGATAACCCGTCTTCTTTTTGATTCTCTAAGAAGGTGGCTTCCATGCACTCTCACAACCTTAACATATGAGATGCACCCAATCTTTTTAAGAATATTTAACGGCTTTAGAGGAGTTCATAATCCCTGAAAACGTCCTATATTTAATTTATAAGATTGTTCTGATTTGATGCTTTTACATGAACCCTATTAGGAAGCAATTTCATTTCGACTGAATAATGTAGTAACATTGTGGGAAAACGAGTAAAATCGATTTATTTTACATTTGAACGTTACCAGTAATGCCGAGAAGAAGCACTCTTGAAATAGGTGATAATGTCAAATAATTCGATGAATATAATATTTAAACATTGTTTTTCATAGATTTCCCGTTCAGAGTTTAGCAATTCATTTTTAATGAATTGGACGATTACGCAGAACGTATTATTACTATTATCATCATCATTAATATAACGACTGGCATTCCGTGTTGTTTTCCAATCGGATTTCATCGTAAGCATTCGAATTTTCCAAAAGGGACAGAACACAAAGAGTTGGCGCGAGCGAACGTGTAATTAATTCGTGGATAAGGGCGGGCTTTCAATGGAAACAAACGGTGGGCGCAGAAGCGAAACAAGTTAAACGTGTATATAAATACAAATAGGAAATGTTTGCATTCCCAACAACAAATTAACTCGCACACACAACAGTAGCGGACAAGGAATGCCCTCAAAGTAAACTGTACTTTATAACAGTAACAACTAACAATCTTTGGTAAGTTTTAAACTATTTGTTTATATGTATCATTATTAAGAGATTTCTTTCCAATTTGAACCATTGACCAAATTGTTTTTATACACTAAACGTTTTTTAACTAATTATTTATTGTTTACTTAATTTTTAATATTTGCTAATAACTGAAACGATTGTAGTGAAAGTTGTTTATAATTCCTATACACATATTATTGCTAATAATTTCATGTTTCAAGCAAGTCGATAATCGTGTACGAGCTCGATTATTGATGAGTCCCCCATCAGAAGTGCTTTCCCCGCCAATGGTATTCATTGTAATCATTTACCCGAGAGCGTACAATAAAATTGAAATTTGCTCGACCCTACTAAGAATTCTATTGTCTAAAAAAATAAATTATGTATAATAAATATCACAAAGAACCTTCGACCTCGCGAGTGAATACATAGGATCATAGCACCCTTTTCCACACACAAAAACATCTTTTGTTTTGTTTAAGTCGCTCTGTTACCATGGTATTACCACATAAAATAATTTGTTAACAGACGTCATTTAACGATGATTATCAAATCGTTGAAACCCGAAACATAAAATTATTGTTTAACACAATCAATTCCGTGTCCGCGCGTGCATACTTTTATCGGACAATTCCCGTTATTCTTCGTTTATTTGTCCCCTATTTATTTTCCTTCGGTGCATGTCCACGCGAGCGTAAATTACAAACAAAAGAAACATACATAATCGATCCATTAATGTTAATGTCACAGCAACAACAGAAGAACTCTTTGATCAGACTTCGGGCGAATCGATAATGCACTATTTTTTTTTATAATTATTACTTACGATTGTTGTGTTGAAATTAACTATTGAATACCCGGCGCATCCTTCGAAACTCAATGAAAACTCTAAGAGTCTGCTATTATTTGTATTAGTTATAATAAACTTAATTTTTTTTAGTAACTAATTACCATGGTAACCAATTTGTAATATTTATCAAAACAAAAGTATGAAATCATTTAGTATTTATAGCAGCGTTTTCCAAACTGTGAGGCGCGCCTCCCTGGGGAGGGGTGCACTAGTCTAAGGGGAGGCGCAAATATTAGTAGCA
>NW_017096280.1:0-15203 GCF_001412225.1 Nicrophorus vespilloides | reverse complement strand
TACGTAGAAAACTGTACTTAAAAAATATTTATATGTAAACCTTCTATATTAACCTTCATTTCACTATAGTTTATAGACTAATTCGAAACAAAAATTCATACAGTTTTTATTTCTAATGCTTTATATAGAGAATTTTGCAATTTATATTAATAATTTTATGTAATTCATATTTTTTTGGTAATTTTTTAACAACTTTTATAGGATGAAAGTAACTTGATTTTAAGATCTACTTAATGAAAAAAATCTAAAAATTTAGCTTAAATTTAAGGATTGAAATAAATTGATTTTTAGGTCTATTAAATTAAATATTTAATTAATGATTGGATAATTTTCTAAATTTGTCTATAAACTATATTGAAATGAAGGTTAATATAGAAGGTTTACATATAAATATTTATTAAGTACAGTTTCCTATGTATAATTCGAAACAAAAATTCATGCAGTTTTTATTTCTAATGCTTTATTTAGAGAATTTTGCAATTTATATTTATAATTTTATGTAATTCATATTTTTTGGTCATTTTTTAGCAACTTTTAAAAGGATGAAAGTAACTTGATTTTAAGATCTAGTTAATGAAAAAAATCTAAAAATTTAGGATTGAAATAAATTGATTTTTAGGTCTATTAAATTAAATATTTAATTAATGATTGGATAATTTTCTAAATTTGTCTATAAACTATAGTGAAATGAAGGTTAATATAGAAGGTTTACATATAAATATTTTTTAAGTACAGTTTCCTATGTATAATTCGAAACAAAAATTCATACAGTTTTTATTTCTAATGCTTAATTTAGAGAATTTTGCAATTTGTATTTATAATTTATTTATAATTCATATGCTTTTGGTAATTTTTTAACAACTTTTATAGGATGAAAGTAACTTGATTTTAAGATCTAATTAATGAAAAAAATCTAAAAATTTAGCTTAAATTTAAGGATTAAAATAAATTGATTTTTAGGTCTATTAAATTAAATATTTAATTAATGATTGTATAATTTTCTAAATTTGTCTATAAACTATAGTGAAATGAAGGTTAATATAGAAGGTTTACATATAAATATTTTTTAAGTACAGTTTTCTACGTATAATTCGAAACAAAAATTCATACAGTTTTTATTTTTAATGCTTAATTTAGAGAATTTTGCAATTTGTATTTATAATTTATTTATAATTCATATGTTTTTGGTCATTTTTTAACAACTTTTATAGGATGAAAGTAACTTGATTTTAAGATCTAGTTAATGAAAAAAAATCTAAACGTTTAGCTTAAATTTAAGGATTAAAATAAATTCATTTTTAGAAATGGGGAATCAGGAAAAACCAAAAAAAAAATTAATTTTTATAAACAAAAAGTTATTTTTCATTTGCATGAAAATAACTATAACGTTTACATATAAATATTTATTAAGTACAGTTTCCTATGTATAATTCGAAACAAAAATTCATACAGTTTATATTTTTAATGCTTTATTTAGAGAATTTAGCAATTTTGTATTTATAATTTTATGTAATTCATATTTTTTTGGTCATTTTTTAACAAAAACTTTTATAGGATGAAAGTAACTTGATTTTAAGATCTAGTTAATGAAAAAAATCTAAAAATTTAGCTTAAATTTAAGGATTAAAATAAATTGATTTTTAGAAATGGGGAATCAGGAAAAACTAAAAAAAAAGTAATTTTTATAAACAAAACAAAACAAAAAGTTATTTTTCATTTGCAGGAAAATAACTCTAACGTTTACATATAAATATTTATTAAGTACAGTTTCCTATGTATAATTCGAAACAAAAATTCATACAGATTTTATTTTTAATGCTTTATTTAGAGAATTTTGCAATTTGTATTTATAATTCATATGTTTTTGGTCATTTTTTAACAACTTTTATAGGATGAAAGTAACTTGATTTTAAGATCTAGTTAATGAAAAAAAATCTAAAAAATTAGCTTAAATTTAAGGATTAAAATAAATTGATTTTTATAAATGGAAATTTTTTATAAACAATACAAAAAGTTATTTTTCATTTGTAGGAAAATAACTCTAACGTTTACATATAAATATTCATTAAGTACAGTTTCCTATGTATAATTCGAAACAAAAATTGATACAGATTTTATATTTAATGCTTTATTTAGAGAATTTTGCAATTTGTATTTATAATTTTATGTAATTCATATTTTTTGGTCATTTTTTAGCAACTTTTATAGGATGAAAGTAACTTGATTTTAAGATCTAGTTAATGAAAAAATCTAAAAATTTAAGGATTAAAATAAATTGATTTTTAGAAATGGGGAATCAGGAAAAACCAAAAAAAATGTAATTTTTATAAACAAAAAGATATTTTTCATTTACAGGAAAATAACTCTAACGTTTACATATAAATATTTATTAAGTACAGTTTCCTATGTATAATTCGAAACAAAAATTGATACAGATTTTATTTTTAATGCTTTATTTAGAGAATTTTGCAATTTGTATTTATAATTTTATGTAATTCATATTTTTTTGGTCATTTTTTAACAACTTTTATAGGATGAAAGTAAATTGATTTTAAGATCTAGTTAATGAAAAAAAATCTAAAAAATTAGCTTAAATTTAAGGATTAAAATAAATTGATTTTTATAAATGGAAAATCAGGAAAAACCAAAAAAAAGTAATTTTTATAAACAATACAAAAAGTTATTTTTCATTTGTAGGAAAATAACTCTAACGTTTACATATAAATATTTATTAAGTACAGTTTCCTATGTATAATTCGAAACTAATATAGTTTTTATGCTTTATTTAGAGAATTTTGCAATTTGTATTTATAATTTTATGTAATTCATATTTTTTTAGTCATTTTTTAACAAAAACTTTTATAGGATGAAAGTAACTTGATTTTAAGATCTAGTTAATGAACAAAATCTAAAAATTTAGCTTAAATTTAAGGATTGAAATAAATTGATTTTTAGGTCTATTTAATTAATGATTGTATAATTTTCTAAATTTGTCTATAAACTATAGTGAAATGAAGGTTAATAAGGTCAATTTTCTAGTATAATAATTTTTGATTAGAGAAATTACAATACATATGTAAGGAAAGTAGTTGAAATTCGGGAATGCTTGCTGAGAAGTCTCGTGTAATCGTCGGATTGTGACTCACGGCAAATGAGTGTTTACATGCGGTTTAATAACGGCGACGAGGACGGAGCGAACGCGAATCGCGGAATGTTGGAGCGAGAAGGCCGGGAAGGGAATCCCGGAAGGGTTTCGCAACTTCACAGCTGATCGCGGTGACGCAATGCGAGAGCAAATAGATAATATTTGAAGAAGAAAAAAATAGAAGAAAATGTGTGCTGTATCTATTACAGAAACGAGACTGATAACGAAATTTTCGCGATTCCACTCGCAGATTTCAGTATGTAGATGTCTTCGCGCGACGCACGTCACAATTACACATGACGTAATTGACGCATCTGCTACGAACGAAACAAAAACGAAATGAGATTTAAATGTATGAATTAAGTGAAAGGTCTTAAAAAAAAAATTCGCGTTTGGAAAGTTAATTGATTGATTGATTAATTAATTTGGAGCGTGAGGTAATCCAGGTAAATCGTTATTGTTGTTGCTGTAGTTGGCGGGCATCATCATGAATGAAACGGCGGAAACGCACGAAGGAAATTGCGCGCGGAGGGAGGGAGAGCAGAGAAAAAAAAGAGAGCGCAGACGTCATAGTTTGGAAATTGTTTATGTAAAATTATGTGGGAGAGAGAGAGAGAGATGAAAATGTGTTTGGCGAAAAGAAAACAGACGTTGACAAAGAAATGGGTTTTGTAGTAGAATTGAGAGTCTAGGATTGGGTGGTATGGTGAATGAATAGCCGACGACGCCCCCACTCCTCGTGCTCTAATCCATATTAAAAGGATGCAACGTTCGCTTCATCGGCACATTATCGCATTAGTCCTTTGACCGAAAGGAGCTGAACAGAAGGAATACAAGCGTCTATCTGTTTAAATAGAGATAATAGAGATTTTTACAGAAAAGTGAAGTTAGTTTTCGTAGTGCGAAAGATAGGAGAGTAGCAGTTTTAGAGACAACCCCCTGAAGTACACAAGGACCACTAAATGGCATTTAAAGGTAAATATCTTGCAAAAAATACATCCCCTTTATACTGAGAAAAAGAGCAAAACATTTTGGAAAGGGTGGCGCTTCTCTTCCTTGACCAAAAAAAAAAAAAAGTTCTGGATGAGAGGGAACTTATTATTAGCTATATCAGTAGTAGTAGTTAGTAGTAGCTTAAGCGAGGTGGTTGTTGTGTGAAGCTGTGTGACCGAGAGACGTATTGAGAGATAAAAAAGAGTGACTGAATTAGAGAGAGAGAGAGAGGAGAAAAATTGGTGGAAATAAAGTGGAGAAGAGAACTGCGAGGAGGAGAGAAGTACAGACGAAGAAGAGGAGAGATTCAAAACGATACGGACGGAGCCGAATCGGAATCATAAATAACATCCAGAGAGGTATGTGTGTTGGTTCGGAGAGCTCAATGCGGGTGCTGTAACCGCAGTCTGTCCGCAACCGCGATACCTTGCGCTCCTCGCAAAATCTCCAACAACAACAAGAACCAACCACTTCTTTGCAAACACACGAGACGAAGAAGAGAAAAAAAAATAGAACACACAAGCAAAACAATCGTCACTTTCTAAAAAATGGCTCGCAAAAACCTTAAGAGAACAAGTAATTGTTGCGAATTATTTTCATTTTTTTTCCCCGGTGCTAATTTCTATTAATTTTTCTTTGCAGATATCCTACCGAAGTTTTCGCTGTTCATGATCATGTGCGCGATCGGGTTAATAACGTGCAACCCCATTCCTTCGAACGCCGGAGGAAGCGGCAACGGTAGTAGCAACACCAGCAACAATAATAGCGGCAGCAGCAACATCTCGAGCGGCAGGATAGATTGGTCGAATCCTTGCGATTATCCGGCGCGCAACAGGACGAGCCGCGACATCAAGAAGCAGCACGAGCTCCTCGCCCAGGTGAACATCGCCTACAACGATTACGCCGCGACGACGGCGCAGGACATCACCGAGCTCTACGGTAACGTCACCAAAACGATCCAGTGCAACCACAAGTTCCTCTTCGGTAAAAGCAAAGGCACGAAGAGCAACAGCAATAACAGTAACAACAACAACATCAACAAGAAGCGTTTGGTGAACTTTTACAAGGAGTTGCAAGTGTTCGGGCAACGCGTCGAGAAAGTGATGGACATGGACATCGACAGCGCCGACGGCGTTTTCGAGTACACCAAACGCCTGGAGATCCTCTCGAAGATGCGCGACGGCGCCAAGAGGATACTGTGCGAGATGTACGACGTCCTCCCCGACAAGAATCGTCGCCTTAAACTGAGGAGCTCACGTCAGATGGACAACAACAGCAACAGCAACAACAACGCCATCCCCGACACGGCCAACATGACCAACACCATCGCCATCGACGTCTGCACGTTCGACAGCTACAAGAGGATGATCTCGTCCCTGGGGAAATTCCTTAATCGTAAGCAAGACAAATCCAAGTTCCAGCAGAGGCGGAAGCACGCGGCCGTCCGTCGCAGCAAGGACCAAAAACCGCAACCCAAAAACAGCATAAAGAACAAGAACAATAACATCAACAATAAGAGAAGAAGAAAACAGCAGCAACAGAAGCAGCATTAGCAACATCTGTGATAGGATTCGAAAGAAAAGTGTTTGTTTGATTTTTTTTTATATTAATTTCAAGTTGCTAAATTTATTTATTTTTTTTTTACTCGATTCAAACTATTTTTATAAAGAAAAAAAATACTGTGATATTTCCGCTACAATAACGTTCCTCATTGTGTTATATATATATATACATACACATTCATATATATATATATAAGTCTTAATTTAAACATTAATTTATTTATTTATACATATTATTATTATTATTATATATATATAGATGAATAGCATAACTTTTATATATTGTGTACAGCCAACACGATTTTACATATATATTTTTGGAAACCAAGTATTTTAAAAGAGAGACGACGATGACAAAACATTGATTTTTAATAAAAAACGTAATGAATATTTGGAACTCATTCCAAAAAATTCTTAAAAAAAAAAAAACACACACAAACTTTTAATTCATAAAACCTTCCAAAAACATTCCAATTTCAAACAAATTAATCTACTTTCAATCGTTAATTACTCAATTAATAAATTAAATCTTAAATTGTTTAATTTAAGTTTTAAATCATGAATTTTTACCGTTTTATACTTTATTTTTCTTCATATTTCACAAACAATTAATGATTAATTAACTTTTAACTTATAATCTTTTCTATCTACATTAATAAAGTTTAACATTCTTAAAAATAAGTATTATTAATTACTATTTAAAACTTTGGTAATTTTTCAATCAAAATTTCTAAAGTAAAAATTGAGTTTTCTGTTAAATTAAAATAAATTGTTAACTTATGTTACAATTACAATAATTACAAAAATAAATGATTTTTAATCAACTAAGTTAAAACTCTTCTGATTTGATCAAAATTTGATATAATTTATATAATTTCTTACGGAAATTTTGTAACATTGCAATTTATTTGCTAAGATTTAGTAATGAACGATAACAACAATTAATGAATCTTTTCATGAATTTGATAAAAAAGAAATGAAGGAAAACTAGAAACTAAGCTCTAACAATACGATAAGAATAATTTCATAATAACATCGATAAAGAATCTTGAAAAATTATAGAAATTAAAAACGTTATCTTTAAATCTTAATGCTGTGAAATGGACAAATTCAATATGCGAAAAACAAACAGTCAGGGAAACAAACGTATCGCAGATCCTTGCAGGCCATTGCTATAACTCTATTATTAGTCTTCATTGAGAAAATCCGAAAGGCTGTTTTCATAACGATAGCTATAAAATTATAATAAACTACTTTGAGGTAACAACTCAAAAGGCTGCTGCAAATCCGAGGTCTTTCCAACAGGTAAATAAATGTGAGAGAAAAATAAAGAAAGAGAATTACAAATTCAGAAATTATTATTATCGCAGTCATTAAAAGAATACATTTTGTAAGAGTACAAAAAAAAAGGGTTCCGTTTATGATTCGTTTGATGTTATTCATAAAATAGTTTTTGCAAATTTTTTTTGAGGATAGAAAAAAAGGTATGTATTTTTTTTTTGGGTTTTACTCTCGATTTCAAAAGGAAATGCGAAAAGTGAAAATTTTATTACACAGTAATAAAAGTAGCCAGAAGGTTTTTCCGTCTGCGCCTTTTTTAAGTACAAAATTTAGGATTAGACCGCAATAAAAGAAAATGTTGTAAATCATATAACATGTTTGAAGTCAAGATATTTATACCTAAAATATGTTCTAAACATACAAATTATACTAATCTTAAGATATTTCTATCATTTTGCTTTATAACGTAAAACTAAGATAAATATAACGAACAAACAAAGCAATTTAACGTCACCAAATTATTGTAACGAATTAAACAGTTTCCGTACTAAATAAACGCGTTCATCGCAGTCATTAAAAGAATAAATTTTGTAAGAGTACAAAAAAAAGGGTTCCGTTTATGATTCGTTCGATGTTATTCATAAAATAGTTTTTGCAAAATATTTTTGAGGATAGAAAAAAAGGTATGTATTTTTTTTTTGGGTTTTACTGTCGATTTCAAAAGGAAATGCGAAAAGTGGAAGTTTTATTACACAGTAATAAAAGTAGCCAGAAGGTTTTTCCGCCTGCGCCCTTTTTAATTATAAAATTTAGGATTTGACCGCAATAAAAGAGAATGTTGTAAATCACATAACACGTTTGAAGTCAAGATATTTGTACTTAAAAAATGTTTAGAACATATTCTTCGAACAAATTATACTAATCTTATGATATTATTATCATTTTGCTTTAAAACGTAAAAGTAAGATACATTTAACGAACAAACAAAGCAATTTAACGTCACCAAATTATTGTAACGAATTAAACTGTTTCCGTAATAAATAAACGCATTCATCAAATGAATAAATTTTGTAAGAGTACAAAAAAGAAGGGTTCCGTTTATGATTCGTTCGATGTTATTCATAAAACAGTTTTTGCAAAATTTTTTTGAGGATAGAAAAAAGGTATGAATATTTTTATTTGGGTTTTACTGTCGATTTCAAAAAGGAAATGCGAAAAGTGGAAGTTTTATTACACAGTAATAAAAGTAGCCAGAAGGTTTTTCCGTCTGCGCCCTTTTTAATTACAAAATTTAGGATTGGACCGCAATAAAAGAAATGTTGTAAATCACATAACACGTTTGAAGTCAAGATATTTGTACTTAAAAAATGTTTAGAACATATTCTTCGAACAAATTGTACTAATCTTATGATATTATTATCATTTTGCTTTATAACGTAAAAGTGAGATAAATTTAACGAACAAACAAAGCAATTTAACGTCACCAAATTAAACTGTTTCCGTACTAAATAAACGGTAAAACAAAGTAAGAAACTAATAAGAGATGAAAAAAAACAGCGTTTAGTTTAGAAAGTACGAATTGTACGAAATTATAAGAAAATACGTCAGGTTCCAAGACGTTTAGACGAAAATGTATTAATAGATGCAGTGTACTGTTATTATTACAATCATACATATTTACAATGCAAATATACACACATATATATGTAGGTAAGTATCTACGATTCTGGGAAGTTCATTGAGTAATCACTCGAGCGTCTATATTCTTATTTTCCATGTTGATTATCGAGAAAAAAGCAACAAAAAACCACAAGAACAACAACAACAACAATGACATTACGTCGAGTATCTCATAATTAAATCGACTAAAGATTCAAATTAATTCAATTAAATAAACGTAAAAGGAAAACAACCCGTAGATTTAATAAAATTAAAAAGCGCCATCTAGTTGATGATCTACAAATACTCAAGTAAATAAATTATTAAGAAAATTGTCATTGTTTCTTTGTGAATTAAATCTGAAGCGAATTGCAACGCGGATTTCCGTTGTTAAAACCTTCCTTCGTTTTTCTTTCGTTATTTGCAATTTGCGTACAAAAGCGAGTACGAAATATTGGAAATACCGGCGATCGTATTAATTGTTGCTTAATTGCTCTCAAAAATTCAATTTCTTGTATATTTCTACGCAATATTTATACGGTTCGATAATGAGAAATGAAATAATTCGTGTAAGGAAATATTAATATTTGAATCATCTTTTAACGTTCTCGTTCGACATTCCCATTCATCAACGAACATTTATATTTGTCGTATGATTCAGCCGAATTGCGAACGCACACTTTAGAGGTGTTAGTAACTGTACAATCGAGAAACCAGTGTTTCTCAATTGCAAAGTTTAATGTGTTTGCTTTTCAGGAATATCAACAGAGAAATGATTCAGTCAGTAGTGTTTGCACTAAAACTATACTATCTAGATTAGACATTTTTTTTTCAAAGAATTTTAAGGATCTGTAATATCCTAATTAGTTGAATTTTATATAAGTTTTACAAAATTTTAGTTCTTAATGTGTACATTTAGTTAAGTTAGTATTAACAATTGCAATTAGCAATTATTGTTTCATATTGTTAATCAAGTAGCCTATAGTTTTCAGTTGTTTAATTGCAAATTTAAGTATATAAAGTTGACTTAAAGGTTAGAGACTTGAAGTGCGTAAAGTTTAAGTATGTAAATTGTTGCGCGGAACATGTGCTGTGCATCGAACAGAAAAAATATGATTCAAAGCGCGTGATTCATCGTGAACTTATTATTATGATTATTGTGCACCGCTACAAATTATTTAATGCCTATAAATATTTACAAAACGATCGCATTTCCCCCATCCGGTCGGTCCGCGCGCGAGAAGAGAGAAAAATTTTCGCGCGCGCGCTCATTTCCCAACGTCTCCTCGCCTTGCGGTTTTTCTTGCAGAAAGCGCACGGCGCGCAGGTGATTCCCCTTTTTTTTCATTTTTTTTTTTCACCTTGCATAAATTACATAACTAGATGCGATTAGAAATCGCCGTTCCGTCTCCGCTTTTGTTTGCGTCCGTCTGCCGATACCGACGCTGGAAAACACGCCGGAATAATTGGCGAATGCGAAAATGATTTGCGTTATGCAACGGAGACGCGCGCGAGAATCGCAATCACCGCGCACCACTTTCGACATCTATCGACGCGATCCTGAACTTTAACCTAACGTTACGTCACGAAAGTTGCCTATATCTTTATATAACACGAGTTCAGGCGTTTACCTGTAGATGACACGTACGCTTTCGACTGTTACATAAGTCCATATTACAAAAAAATCTAATAATTACATTACAATTTGGTAGTAAATCGATGCAAATTTAGTTTAAGTCAATTAATTCATTACGAAATTAAATCTGTATTTTTTTTATGCAAACTTTTATACTTTAAATCCATGATTAATTTACGTTTTTTTTTTTCAATTACTCTTAAAATCAACTAATTTCTTACCTTTATTAAAATTAAAGATAATCCAATTTTAATCACTGCACACTCACAACAACAACAACAACATTCACTGACATTTTCTTTTCAACTGACTTTTCGCGATCGTCGTTCGCTTCTTTTGTTTCGTTCGGAAATCGCGGCTAACCTGACCGTTCCTCGCGCGCTCCTCTTTTTTATTTATTCTTCTTCTTCTTTCCTTTATATTTTTATATTATCGCAAGATAAAGATTGCGAAATGAAAATAAAAAGTGTGCGGTGCGCGCTACAAAACAATCGCTCGCGTTTCATGGAAACAGCTAATTGCCATTGTTTGCGAACGCTGATAAATGTTATGTAAACGAGACTTTTTGTCGTTGATTGTTGCTTTCTTGTATTCGTTTAGCGTGCAAAATTATGTTATATAGGGCGAAAACGTTTGCAGTAGTAATGTTTCATTAATATGTATCAATAAAATTCTATTTATTGTGTTTGTAATTTATGAAATATTTAAAATTTTGCAATGAAATAAGTTAATTTATTATTCAAAATGAAAATTTCAATTATTTCTTAAGGAATTTTCAAAACGAAAATATTAATTTAAAAAAACACGAATGAGGGGGATTCTCTTTCACATATTCAATTGCGCATAGCAAACAAATGGTAGAAGACACGAATCTGCGAATGTGCTCATTGGATAGGTCATACTTTTTTATATTTAATTGCATATTTGATGATTTAATTAATGCTAAAGGTTGTCTAATAATTATGTAACGAAAAGGTATTGCAGCTAATTGAAAAAAATAGTTAAATAAATCGTTTTATTCATATGTATTTCGAAAATTTTCATTTACAGTTTTAAAGAATGATTCTCTCGCTTTCATTTGCTATAAAATACATTAACATTGGTCAATTAATAAGAAAGTTATTAAGCTTTAATGTGATGGCGGTTTTCGCTAATCGCAACGCAAGTCCCTCCCCCATTTGAATCTCGAAAATGCATGAAAATTTCGATTTGCATCAGGAGAACAGGAGTAGCGAGGAGGTATCTGAGCTCCTAGTAACGGTAGTTCCAATGCAACGGTAGTTCTAACGCAACGGTAGTTCTAATGCTACAGCCATTTACGTTTGTGTGAGTGAACTGTCATCGTGACAGCTGTCAGTTAGACATCTACTGAAGTCCCACTGCCTACCTCCATCCCTCTTCTGATGGCATCTGCGAATCGCGAGGTGTATTTGGTCGTTTTAGAATTCCTGAGAAGATCCAAGATTTCGATATAGCGTCCACTCAGCATAGTGGGTTGCAAGACTTGTCCCCTACGCTGTCTATCTGGTTGCGGTCCTTCTACAAGCACACATTCATCCCTTCCGAGACTCACCCCAATCCGGTTGTACTGAACCGCAGAGTCCCGGTTTGAACATTGTCTCTGTGTGTTTTGGTCCCCTGTTGTAATACACGTCCACATATGATCACTGGGCGGTAGCTGGCGAAATTGTGCTTGACACAAGCTAAGTGGAGGGAGTGGAGGTTTATAAAAGAAGAAGAAGAAGAAGACATCTACTGTTACAAATTACTTTCAAAGGTCTTTATTGGATTTCCTGTTGACTCTACACTGTTCTGAAGGTAAACTTAATGAAGAACATGTTCCATGCTTCCTTCTTCTACTTTCTTGTATGGATAACTTTTCTTTAAGCACCACATTTCACTTCGAACTAGAACCGGTGCAACATGTTAACAACCATAGATCACTAAAGTTATTTATCTACAGGAAAGATATATCCAGAGGCTATGGAAAATACTACAAATCATTTTACATATAACAAACTGATGCTGTGTCTTCTTATAAGTGGTTGCCTTAATTCCTAATAGCCAAAAGTTAAATAGACAAGTAACTCGTCAACAATTGATTGATACATTTCTTTTTATTGTAGGTGTAGCTGATAGCTGCTAGAGGCATGTTTAGTTGACTTCCAAAGAGTGAATTCTTCAGAAAGTGGAAGACATTGTTTACTAGCTGTAACAGTTTCCATTTGTAAATAGTTGAAACTTTAACCGAAGAATGTGACCAAAAACATTACTTCTTGAAGTAAATCGATAATAACTAACAAATTAGATGAATTGTAGACTGCACCCTGATCCTTATAAACTATGATATTTCCAGGTGCTATGATAAAACTGGAAATTCAAAGATACAAATTTTCACTGAAACCCCTGAAAGAGACTGACAGTATTTCTTTCTTCAGGAGGATTCAGAAGCACTTATGAGTCTATTGTTACCTACTACATGATCCTTAGAGATACTATAACACACCTAAGGTTCAGAGATGCAGTGAAAATACTGGAAAATCAAAAATATACATTTTCAACAAATCAACAGAGAGAATCTAAAAGTATTTCTTCTTTCAGGAGGATTCAGCAGCACTCATGAATCTATTATTGCTTTCTACATCATCGTTAGACATAGTATAACATCTCTGAGTGCCATGTGCAGTGAAAATACTGGAAGATCAAAAATATAAATTTTCTACAAAACTCCTGAAAGAAACTGAAAGTATTTCTTCTTTCAATGGGACTCAACAGCACCCATGAATTCTACATCATCCTTAGAGATATTAAAACATACTTGAGTATCAGATCTAGTGGAAATATTTGAAAATCAAAAATGTAATTTTTCATCAAATGCGCAAAACAGACTAAAAGTATTTCTTTCTTCAGGACGACTCAGTAACACCCAGCAATCTATTGTTGCCTCTTACATGATCATTAGAGATAGTATAACACACCTGAGTACCAGATGCATTGAAAATACTGGAAAAACTGAAATATAAATGTATATCAAAACCACAGAAATAGACTAAAAGTTTTTCTTCTTTCAGGAGGATTCCGATATCTTAACTTTTTTTTAATTTCTTAATATCCGCGCAAGTTAAATAGATCATCGAATACTCAAATTAAAGTACCCAGCGAGCTGACAGTCAGCTATCTGCAGACATTGCTACGAACGATCAAAAGTATCGAAGTTAAAAGTGCACATCGTCTTCACGTTTTATTTAATTTCAAGATAACCACGCAAGATAATTATATAATTAAACAATAATCCTAAACTGGGAACTCTCGTCTTTCAAATGAACCAGCTGAAAACGTTCTAGCAAAGGGAATTTCAATTGTGTAAGATGCTGAAAATTATCGAAGTTTTGTGCGAATATTTTCAAATTTAATTTTTCAAAATTTGTTTATTATAGGCAACCAAATATACAAGCCATTTGTATGTTTGGTTGCGGACGAATATACACAACATGGAAAATGACGACTTTGAAAACTGCCTGTATTTTCTCAACCACCAGCTCCCAAAAGAAATTTGAACATGAATCTTGATCTTGAATATACAGAGTAAAAAATAAGCGCAAATATAGGTTTGTAGCTGTAATGAATTCCTCATAATTAAGTAACAAACTATGCTATTTGGCAAATGACAAATGATAAAATACCGTCTTAGATAATAGTCTGCATTTTCGTAAACAGCAGCTCCCAGAAGAATATTGGATATGGACGTTGATCTTGAATATACACAGATTAAAATTAACGTGAATATAGGTTTGTAGCTGCAATGGTGTCTTCATAATTACTTAAGAAAGTTTGTCATTTTACAAATGAGAGATGGGGAACCACAAGCCAACGTTTGTTAATTATGAAGAAGGCATGCTAACTACAATAATATATTTATAATCATTTTAATCTCTATATATTCAAGATTAATATTCTATACTCTTGAAGGAGCTGATTATTAAGAAAATACAGGTCATTTTCGAAGACGTTATTTTTCCATCACTTGCCAAATACCAAAGTTTGTTAATTAATTATGAAGAAGCCATTGCAGCTGCAAACCTATATTTACGCTTATTTTTATCTTTGTATATTCAACATCAAAATTCATGTTCAAAATTCTTCTGTGAGTTGATGGTTAAGAAAATACAGACCATTTTCGAAGACGTTATTTGCCTATCTGTCATTTGCAAATTACCAAAGTTTGTTAATTAAATACGAGTAAGTAATTGCAGCTACAAACCTATATTTATGTTTGTTTTTCTCTCTGTATATTCAAGATCAACATTCATGTTCAAAATTCTTTTGGGAGCTGGTAGTTGAGAAAATACAGACCATTTTCAAAGACGTTATTTTCCCATCTGTCATTTGCAAAATACCAAAGTTTGTTAATTAATTACGAGGAAGCCATTGCAGCTACAAACCTATATTTACGCGTATTTTTATCTCTATATATTCAAGATCAATATTCATGTTCAAATTTCTTCTGGGAGCTGGTGGTTGAGAATATACAGGCAGTTTTGAAAGACGTTATTTTATCATTTGTCATTTGCCAAAGAGCAAAGTTTGTTACTTAATTATAAGGAAGCCGTTGTAGCTAGAAAACTATATTGTAGGTCATTTTAATCTTTGCATATTCAAGATCTATATTCATGTACAAAATTCTTCCGGGAGCTCGTGTACACGAAAATACAGGTCATTTACGAAGACGTATTTTTTTCATCTGTCATTAGAGTAACGTCAAAGTTTGTTAATAAATTATGAAGAAACCATTGGAGCTACAAACCTATATTTACACTCATTTTAATCTGTATATATTCAAGATCAAAATGCATGTCTAACATTCTTCTGGGAGCTTGTGATTAAGAAAATAATCGCCATTTTCTATAACGCTATTTTCCAATTTGAT
>NW_017096279.1:908-1104 GCF_001412225.1 Nicrophorus vespilloides | reverse complement strand
CAGAGTAACATTATTTAAGAAATATGTTGATCGGTTGGAAGAGGGCTTGGTAACAACTCCAGAGGAGATTAAGGATAGAATAGAAAGGGCAGAGAAAGTCTACGAAGAATTGGAAGAGAACTATTTCGACATTGGTAGGAAGTTAGAACCAGACGATATCGACGAGCAATTCATGGAAGATCACGAAGAGATATGT
>NW_017096279.1:0-843 GCF_001412225.1 Nicrophorus vespilloides | reverse complement strand
ACGAGCAATTCATAGAAGATCACGATGAGATAGGTGAGTCGTTCATTGAGGCCCTAAATAAGGCAAAGGCCAAATTAAAGCCTTATAAGGAAATATCGCCATTGTCACAGCAAACAACACCAATGGGCAGTGACATGGGACATATGAAACTACCGGCAATTGAGTTACCAACGTTTAATGGTGACATAGACAAATGGTTACATTTCCGGGATATGTTCAGTGCATTGGTTCATTCTAAGCCAAACCTGCCACCTATACAAAAGTTTCATTATTTAAAATCGGTATTATCAGGTATAGCAGCAGAGGTTATACAATTCATAGAGGTAACTACAGATAATTACGAGATTGCATGGGAATTGTTGACTAGGCGTTACAGGAATAATATTCAGTTAGTACAATTTTATTATAACGCAATACTAGAGCTTCAGTTTGTTCGGGGAGAGAGTTTTGTGGAGTTGCAAAGAGTTCATGATAGTGTAAGGAAAAGTGTACGGGCACTGCAATCACTGGGAAGATTCAGTGAATCATTAGAGTTCTGGATAATATCAATAGTATGTAAACGATTAGATTCGAATTCAAGGAAGGATTGGCAGATGCTAATCAACGGAAAAGAAATAGAGGAAATTAAACTTGATGATTTTTTCGAATTTTTAGAAAACAAAATAATGGCGTTGAAAGCTGCGTATGGATCAGAAAAAAAAACAGACTATAAAAGTAGGCCAAATATGTATAATATGGGAAAGGTAAATGAAATATGCAAATGCTGTAGGGGAGAACATAAAATAGCCAAGTGTAACAAATTTTTAGGGATGGAAGTAAATAAAAGATATGAATTGGTAAAGA
>NW_017096278.1:24555-24797 GCF_001412225.1 Nicrophorus vespilloides | reverse complement strand
AAAAAAAAAAAAAAAAATCTTCTTTAATTTAAAGTTTAAAATATTTTATTACTTATTACATTAAATAATCTTGCCGAATCTTAAATATCATAGAAACAAATACTTATTTGTATATTGTAGACAGTGACATTTTGCAGGTAGTTATATTATCGGGGTAGGGGATGAAATAATGTAAAGGTATATAATAAGTCTGCATCAGTCATTTGTATATCTGTATTCAAAGTACACTTGACCAAGAACAA
>NW_017096278.1:24322-24538 GCF_001412225.1 Nicrophorus vespilloides | reverse complement strand
CCACATTAGCTTCCGCATCTAACACAGACCAGAGCAATAATAATTTAATCGACAAAAATGAGTCTCAGGTGAGTCAACCACAGCTACAACCAGTAGAAGAAAATCAGGAGAGTGTGCAGTCCTCAGAAGATTTTGTCATACCAGAGTATGCTATGGAAGCTATTATAAATAAGCCTCAGAGTATATTCAATGAGCTATTAGGTTATAAGCAGAGCA
>NW_017096278.1:24172-24297 GCF_001412225.1 Nicrophorus vespilloides | reverse complement strand
GTGAGTCAACCACAGCTACAACCAGTAGAAGAAAATCAGGAGACTGTGCAGTCCTCAGAAGATTTTGTCATACCAGAGTATGCTGTGGAGTATGCTGTCAGAGTATATTCAATGAGCTATTAGCT
>NW_017096278.1:0-24151 GCF_001412225.1 Nicrophorus vespilloides | reverse complement strand
TATATATATATAAAATAATTCATCTTCTTTAATTTAAAGTTTAAAATATTTTATTACTTATTACATTAAATGATTTTGCCGAATCTTAAATATCATAAAAACAAATACTTATTCGTATATTGTAGATAGTGACATTGTGCAGGTAGTTATATTACCGGGGAAGGGGGATGAAATAATGTAAAGGTATATAATAAGTCTGCATCAGTCATTTGTATATCTGTATTCAAAGAACACTTGACCAAGAACAATATTTGAAGCTGACAGATACGAATAGAAGAACGTTCAGAACACATAGGGAGCACTTAGAATTCTATAATAGAAACCTAAAATTACACAGAATAAATAACAACGTTCAAGCTATGCAGACATCTGACGTGAATGATGTCCAAAGTGTATTCCACTCGTCCACATTAGCTTCCGCATCTAACACAGACCAGAGCAATAATAATTTAATCGACAAAAATGAGTCTCAGGTGAGTCAACCATAGCTACAACCAGTAGAAGAAAATCAGGAGACTGTGGAATCCTCAGAAGATTTTATCATACCAGAGTATGCTGTGGAGGCTATTATCAATATGCCTTAGAGTATATTCAATGAGCTGTTAGCTTATAAGCAGAGAAGCCAGATCTCCGGAGGACTCAGGCGGATTCAAGCGGACTTAGTCACAAAACTCCAAAAACTCTTGACTTTTATATTGAAAATAGCATATTTCAATTCCTATTGATGTTTAATTTATCATATCCACAATTTATTTAGAATTATAATTTTGAATATTTGAATAATCTTAACAAATATGTCTGCCAAACGTGAATAAGCTGTTGGAGCTGTGACCTCTTTTTGTGTCTTTTTGTGAATTTCAAGTGTATTATTTCCTATAGCTGATATGGTCCCCACAAAGCAGCAAGTTAGTGACTTTGAGTCGGTGATCGTCTCGGCCTTTAAAAAGGAATATGTTGTTTCTGCACTGTCTTCCACGATTGAGGTTATACTCAGCGAGGCCCTGAGCTTTTTGATGGATGGCATAAATGCAAAGGTTGAGAGGATGGCTGGCGATATGGAGCTGCTCAAAACTGAGAATCTGTATCTCCGCGGGGAATTGAAGAAGATCAGTGATACCATGGAGCAGAGCAAAAGGGAGACAAAATCTCTGCGTTTATAACCTGCCGGAGATAGAAGGAGAAACACCGGAAAAAAACTTTCAATAACGCTATAAAAAAACCAAAATATCTGCTTGCCGCCAGGCGCTATCACAAGTTGTCGGCGAGTCGGTAAATCCGTGAACAACAAACCTCGCCCTGCCGTGATTGGATTCTCAAATTGGGAATAACATAGAGATCCTAAAAAATCGCACGAAATTTAAAGGAACCAGAATAATGGTACACGAGGACTTAACGAAAACAAGGCGTGCGTTGTTTAAATTTGCGGTGCAAAAATACGGACGTGAATATGTTTGGACGTGGTATGGTGAGGTGGCGGCAAGAGTGAAGGGTAAACATATAAGAGTGGATTCTGTCAGCGATTTGGAGGACGATTTTTAGCCTGAGGGTGTCGCGGCTGGTCAGTTATATTTTGTCTGTTATATTAATTTAATTTCGCTTGCTGCATATTTCTTTTTTAAATTGTAATTTGATTATTTATTGCTACTGCATATTTTTGTCTGCATATTTTTGTAGGGTATTAATGGTACTTTTGTTGACTTCTGTTTAGTCTTATTGTTTGTGAACGGTTTTCTGTTCGCTGTTATCTATCGTGCCTAGTAAATTGTTTAGTATCTGCCACTTGAATGTGCGCTCACTGTGTTCAAATTTTGATGCTTTCGGGCTGAGTGTGGGTGCTTCGGTGTATGATGTGATAGCTTTGTCGGAGACCTGGCTAAATGAGAGTGTCTCATCTGAGGGGATTGCTTGATTATAATCTGATTAGACAGGACCGTAACGGTCGTGGAGGTGGAGTTGCTCTTTATTTGAGAAGATGTTATAGTCATAAAATTATCCGGGCTAGCTCCTGTGTTCATTCTGAGAGCTTGTGGGTGGAGTTAATTGTGAGTGGGAAGCGTATTGTTGTTGGTGTCGTCTATCGTCCACCGCGCTCGAGTTATCGACAATTCATCACGGATTTTGAGGAGACCTTATCCAGTCTTATGATTGCCACTGACTCCTTGATCCGTGTGGGTGATTTTAATGTTTATTTCCTTGATGATGCAGATACATCGACGGGCAGCCTGATATCGGTTACCTTTGAGCGTGGGCTCGTGTCTATAATAAATGAAACAACCCGATCATTTTTTTGTTGGCCGCGGGCTGTGTGTTCATAGTCATGGCATGGTGGATGCAAGCGATGTCTCTGATTATAGGTTAATCTATGTAACACTAACGATTGTTAGGGAAAGGTCTGAGAAGAGGGTGTTCAAATGTAAAAATCTGGCTGGAATAGATGCAAATGATGTATACAGTAACTTATATGCTGTGGACAGTTTCGAGATCTTTGATTTCGTTAATGACGTTAATGTGAAGGTGTGTTTTTTTGTTGACTGTGTGATGAAGGTTGTGGATATACTTGCTCCCCTTAGGACTGTACGGGCAATTGGGGGTCATGCACCCTGGTTAACCCACAACATTAGAGAGATGATGAAAATTAGGGACAGGGCCTTGTCCAAGTGTAAGTCGACTAGCCTACCTTGCTTTTACCTGCGCAAATTGCGACAGCAGGGCTTTGATGTGGAGAGAGGAGAAAAATCTAAATGTTTAAGGTCGAATTCTGGAGAGATTCCGGGTCACCTGGACCGTCTTGACGATATTAGCTTGAAACCTATTTTTCCAGAGCTTGTCCTCATGCTATGACTCTGAGCTTTTATAGAGTAGTTAGGGCGGTCAGCTTCGATGTGGGATTTAATTTTGTGTTTGTTAATGAACGAGATGTTTTACAGTCAATTAGTTCTGTGAAGTCTAATGCGGTGGGGCTGGATAATATGAGTATAAAAATTTTGAATCTTGTTTTATCGTCCATATCGTCAACTCTTGCATCGAAGTGTCTGTTTTTTCTGATGCCTGGAGAATCGATGTCTGGCATTGTAAATGTTGTGTCCGGTGTGCCCCAGGGTTCAATTCTTGGCCCTTTGCTATATAATATATATGTCTCAGAGATGCCTAAGGTGGTCCTTCACTGCAAAATGCATTTCTACGCTGATGATACTCAGATTTATTTTTCTTTTGATCCCAAATGTATGAGGGTCGCTGAATCTAAGATCAATGGGGATTTGCGAGCAATCGAGAGGTTCTGTGAGTCCCACTGTTTGAATCTGAATCACGTTAAAACTGCTGCAGTGGTGTTTGGACCTGTCAGGTCCAGACGCGTTGTAGTGGAGGGAATGAAAATTGTGATGAACGGTGGGACGGTCGAGTTCTCGAGTGAGTTAAGGAATCTGGGTTTCTCCGACTTAAGATTCAAAAAGTATATTTCCCTGTTGATCAAGAGAGCGTTCGCGGGTCTGCGGCTAGTAGTGTGCATCTCGTTTGGTCTCGGTCATTTGCTTGTCAGACCTGTATGAAGTTTTTGTTTCTTTTTTAATTTTTGTATTTGGTGCGTGCCCTTTGTTAGTTTGTTTGCTTGGTTGTTGGTTTATATACTCAATTGTCGATGATTTTATGCAGCTGCTATTCTTTTATATATTTTTTATTTTTGTGTTTATGTACTATTCTATATATTTATATCATTTTTACCTTGTTTATTTACTATAGTTTCACTTACTTTTTATTTATGGGCTAATTGTGCATGCCCAGGAGAATTGTGTACTTTTTATTTATTTTATTTTTTTCGGGACCGAAAGAAGAACAGTTGATCTTTTATTTTTTATTTGCAGAAACTGATTCGGTTCTCTTTGGCCAAAGACACTCATTGTAAATTTCTTTTTATTTTCTTTGTATCAGTTTTTTTGGTCAATAAATTTGATTATTATTATTAATAATTTCAAAATAATAATACAAAACATCCTACATCAACTATTTTGCCCAATGTCCCTAAATTTATTCCTCACTTCCTGAGTCGCATTTCTAATAGTTGGTGATTTTTTGCAAGATCATGTTGGCATGGGTGATTTGACGTTTCTGGTGGATATACCAATGTTCATTGCGCAAAACCGATTCCAAGCTTTCCCAAAGGTGCGATGATCACACTTGGAGGAGTCGAGAGTTTACCTTTTGTTAACACCATCTACGGCAACAGGTCGTAGCTCCAATTCCACATGGCTCCTGCAAGCATCAACTCTGATGGAGGTCTGAAAGTCCGAAAAGTTTTGGGTTCTTCCTTGAATTCCGCGGCACACCAAAAGTTCAAATATATAGAAATTAAATTAATACATTTTTTTAAATTTTATTTAATTTTAATTTCAAATTTAATTTTTTAATGAACACAAAAGTTTTATATTTGGGTCAATGTTTGACAGCGCAACTCAAAAGTTCCTTTTAATCATGACGGCTTATCATTTTTAATTAAAACAAGAGTTGAAAAACTTTGCTCACATGAATATGTGGTCGAAAATGGATGTAGTGGTAGAATGATATTGTCGGGAATGCGAGGATATTTCATTCCGACCTTGCACTTTTTTATTATATATATTTTGGGCATATTTTGATATAAAGATAAAGAAACTCACGTACCTCATAGCGAAGCTCAAACAATCTAGCCAAAACTTTGGCTCGAGATAGGCAACAAACATCAGTATAAAACAATAAGGATCCATATTCGGCTCCCATTTCTGCACAGAGTAAATTCTTGACCATCAATTCTTCTTGATGTTTGCAACAGTGAGTAAATTTAGTAAACTTCAAGAAGTCGATGGTGAAGAATTTATCCAGCAATGAACGTGCCTTGGATTTAAGCACGCATCGAAGAGCATGGGATCTTTGGATTTATTTATTAGAGAGGAACAGACTTGTCCAATAACAAAAGCAGATCATGCACTGACTGATCAGATGATTGTGTAAAATCGTGTCCATCCTAAGAGTCCAAGTCGGAAACGATTTGATTATCATTAGCCAGAATTAAAGCTTATTATTTTTTTTTGCATTGTAAAAGATTGCTTATTGTAAAAAATAAAAAAATAATTATGTGTTCTGTATTTTCTGTGATTAGTTATAGCAGGGCAGGGCTCTTCCAAGAGGAAAGCTAATCTAAGGATTTGAGATGGATTTTTTCTCAACAAAATTTATTTGCATCTTTTAATGAAATTTCGTACCGTTATTTACCACTACTTAAATAATAAAATATCGCAAACAGAATTTTGAGAAGACTCTTGGTTATATAAAATATTCAAATCACACGCTGACCAGTATTATGCCGCGCACCACCGATTGGCGACTGCTGGAAAACTAGGTGGAAATTTTATTACAATTATTTCCGAAATATTTAATTACCTATTCTATAAGTTAAAATAATGACGTACGTTCAACACTACATAATAGCATAGCGATGTTTAATTTTGTAAACTATATGTAATAACATACATTTATTAATTCATTTCTTTCTTATTTCTAGGATCCAAGATAATTATACAAATAAATATGGCGTATTGACAAAATTGGGTTCCCTCATTAGAGAGAAGGGATTGCCAAAATCTATTTTAACACTGTTGGCTGAAATGCAAGCTATCATTACTTCTTCAGATCCTGAATCAAGTCGTAAAGAGAAGATACAAGAATTAATATATGGACCAAAATAATTAAACTTTATAATTAAAGTTTCAATTTGTTTCTATTAGGAGCAAAGGAAAGAAGGACAAGCCCGAATTTTAAGGAGCACCAAATAACTGTCCTCTTATTTTTTAAAGAAAAATACCTTTTTCACATGAACTGTTGGAACTATCCCAGCAAACTAGCATTGAGGAAAACAAGATACAAAAATGGTTCAAGAATCGCCGAGCCAATTATAGGAGAAACCAAAGGAATGGTATGATTATAAAGAAACCTGAAGAATAAACACCCCAGTTGCTTTATAATTTAATAATAATGTCAAAAAATTAAAAAAATATGTTATGTAATTATTATATAATATTATATTTGTCTATTAATATTTTTGTTTACATTAATATAAATTAGCATTACAAGATTGAATCCTCAGATGTCAAATAATTATAATTATATAGTATGTTTCATAGTTTAACTATAATAAAATCTAAAAAGAAACATATACCGTATCTTTTTATTGTGAATTCAATAATCATGAACATTTTTATGATTTACATATTTATCAGATTTTTAAATATATTTTATTATTACATTACCAAATTATAATTATATTTTAAAATATGCAATAATTCACGCGAACGGATAATAGTCTACAACTTCAGGAAAATACCAATCAGGTGTGTAACACCAAAACAGCAACAGCCCAACCTTTTGTTACCACTGCTTTCCAAATGGCGGTTTTTGACTATCTTCATCAATTATCGCATCCCGGTATCTACGTAGAGCCGAAGTGCCTGCAAAAGTGGACTCACTCGTGTGTGAAATAACAGAAGAATAAGGTCTTTCGTCATGTCCACGTCCATTGAATGACCTGCGTCGATCGTTTTACACGCTTGCCAGAAGTGATACCAATGGGTGACCAGGAAGCGGGTACCGTCGCTCATGCTTTTTACTCAGGGTGAATCGCCCGTTTCTGGAGACCACACAACATTACCACCGACCAAGACCGACAATTTTTTTTTATGTCGTGTAATTTTATTCAAAATATGTTCATCAATGTGAACATTGAGTAAATTTAAGATCGCGGTTGACATTATGTAAGTAATCTTTCCCGGTGGATAGTTACCATTATGATGATTTTTTAATTTTTAATTCGTAGGTTGACTGTCGTCTTGTAGGTTAACTTCAGTAGTATATTGATACTGTGCGATTCCACTATTTTCTTTCACTGTGAATCTGCTGTCATTGTCCATCGACTTGGCTGAAGGTCCATATGCTGAACCTCATTCAATTCACTGTCCACCTGTGATAAACGATGGCCCTATTGCTGCAAGCACCGAGAGGGCCTGACTTGACCGTCGCCGGTTCGATTGTGGATAGGGGTTAACCATTTGGCTAAGACCGATAATTTGAATCTAATTTATTTGAACAGTTGTGTAGGTTGACTTAACTCAGGACAACGGCTTACCACCCCTAGGCTAACGAACACTTCTAACGACAACTGAAGGCGATCAAGTGTCACAACAATAATGCAGCGGAGCCAGTTACAAAGCTCTTTCGAAGAATTAAGTCCGATTTACCATCGGCGGGACACGCATTCGTACGACACGATGCTCAGAGGAAACTACTACAAGACTCATATGGTCCATTTAATGGCAATGGCCGATATGTCAATTTCAGCATTGATAGGCTAAAGCCTGCGTAAATCTTTAACAACGACTTGGAAGCCGCCGTGAAAAAAACGATCAGAGCCATCGTTATTCGTACCAAGGGCTCCGATAAAAAAAACCACCCGCAATACCACCACACCACCTACAAGAAATCACCTTCCACAGCGTCATCATCACTACCCTGCATATCGCCAAAACCTACAACTAAACCTGTAGCGCCTTCAATCACCGGAACGCTTACAACTGGCCGAAGAGTTCGTTTCGTTGATAGGTATCATGCAGGAGGTTTCTAATTTTGTCTATGATCCAGGGGATTAAGTTTCTAGAAGAGGTACTGTGGTGCTCGCTCTCCAGCCTGTTACTGTTCATCCCCATTTCAGACCTACCCGGAAAATTCCAGCAAATTATAATTTAATTATCATAAATAAATTATAAAAATATTAATATTCAGCAAATTCTACATTGATTACGATTACCAGAAAAATTAAAAAATATATATATTGCCCCAATACTATTGTGTTCCTCCGATTGGAACAGGCATAAAGAGAAATAAATGACAACAATAGCAGCAACTGAAGAATTGGAATACTGATGAAGATATCAGAGCAACCAACATATTTTTGTAGAAATATTTAGAACAATTTTATTTGAACTTGTTTATTTCAGAAGCCAAGAAAAAGGATAAATTATATTAGTAATATTGTATTGACACAATTTTCAAAATACTATCTAATCTAATCCAATGTTATTCTAATTTTTATAGAATGGCATTATTTAGAGAATTCATATTAGATTTGTATAAGCAAATCATCCATAAATTAGAAAAACATAAAACGGTGTATGAAAAATCCATTAAAATTGACGAACAAAAATAAATATTATTCCAATTTAATTATCACCAAATGAATATCATTTTCTTTCTAGAATACTGTGAACTTATATTATCACGTACTTTGTTTTCTTATATACCTAAGGGATAAGAAAACAAATATTCAGTACTTTTTTAATTGAACAGAACCAAGATGTTTTTATTATACGTTTTAGTTTTATTAATAAGTTGTTCAAATGTTTGGCGTATGTTTAAAAAAAAAATCAAAATCATTATGTTTATTTCCATTTTATATGTACTTTCCAACTTAATATATAAGACCATGTTTTTAAAAATATTATCATAATCACTTTCATTGCAATAGTCATGCAAAATAAAAAAAAATAATTGTTCGAAAATACCAATAATTTAATAATATGGTTTAATAAATACATATATATATAGTTTTATAGCGGAAATAGCTATATAAATTATATAATATATTTAATTGTAAATTATAATTGATACTTGCATTCAACTACTTTGTACTAGTAGTTAAATATATTTGTAAATATGTTCTTCAAATTGTTACTACTCATTTAGTATTTATTCACATTTATTTTATTTTAATCCATGAAAAAATAAGATCCCAATAAAAATATTTTGGTATCAAAAGAAATATTAAAATTATTTTTCATGAAGATGAAATATGTTTTTATTAAGATATACAATTTAAATATATTTTATACGATATGCTTCACCTTAAAAAGGAATCTTATATTTCTTAGTCACAATTTATAATTTAACGAAATTCGTATATCCATCCTTCATATGTCAGTATAGTTAAACGTATTATACGTGAATACTAAATAAGTAAAAAAGTGATTTAGTATGTTTTATTAATAATATTTATTATATATAATATATTTGATAAAGGGATTGGCAGTCTCAACTGGTAATCCAACTCAGGTGGTAATCCACCTGGGAAGGGGTTTAATTGTTTATCACTTAGAAACTATTTCACTACAATGGGTACGCGATAACCTATTTTAAATTTCATGTTTGGTTGAGACCGGGCACTTAAGCATGTTTAGCTTTGGTGAAGTTTCTGGGCGATTCTCGCTGATCTTCTTTTACCAGGTTCTAAAATGCTTTCGACCGCGCTCTTCCTTTTAGCCACTTTTACTTGACGCCGAATCCTCAAAGATCTTCTGGTTCTAGATGGACGAGTGCGTGCTTTCTTTGTATTCTCTTGAATCTGATTCTCAGACTCGGTCGAAGAATCATTTTCTTGGTTCTGACTATCAGATTGTGCTTGAATTTCGCCATCTTCTTCAATCTCCATTGGCGAGGATGGTTGATCAACAATAACTTCTTTGTCAATGTGTACAACATCAACGGGCTTCTTCTCCTTCGTCAATTGTACTAGATCATTATGATCTTGCAAGCATTCCATTTTAACTTCACTTTGATTATCGTCTTGGACATTAAGAATGGGTTGATTTTGACCAATTCCGTGATCTTTAGATGAACCCAAATTGCAATCTATGGAACATTTGGATTTGAGTTGACGATTAGATCTTGGTGAACAGACAGACACATCGTCTTCAACTGTTTCGACCACTTCCATTGATTCAGGCTCAGCATTCTTCGAATCGTTTGTTGGAATACTTACGTCGCAATCATCGCAATTCTTAGTAATACTCAATTGAGTATTATTGGGGTTACTCACGTTTTCTTAGTTCGGCTCATCTATGTGAATATCGATTTAAAGAAGATCATCGTCTTCTGAGTCGACTCTAAAATATCGAATCGTTTGCAGCCAAGATGACTTTAGGCGCATCAATTTCTTATAACATTTTCAGTTAACAAATGTTTCATTGCTTGACAGTTTTGACAACACATTTGATCAATGTAAATTCATATTTTTAATTAATATTATTATTAATTAATTTATATCATTTTTATTATTGAAAATTGAAAACAGTGATATAAATTAACACTTATAATAATAATTTATTGGCCAGACAGCAAAAAAAAAGTACATTCTATAAATGAATAAATGATAATAATAAAAACTCTAAAAATAAATATATTCTAACATAGATTTAAAAAAAAAGAAAAAAAAATATAGGCTCGGGTTATCAACCGAGGTTTTTCCTCCCGGGAACATAAATTTAATTATGGAACAATAACAATATCTACATATGAAAAATAGTAGAATGATGAAAAAAAAGCAGCGGAGTAGGAACAAGAGGGTATCAATCGAGGGACATTAGGTATTGGAACAGGGATAATGTGGGATATTTAAATTTGGGAAGGCACTTAATTTAGAGAGGGAGGCAATGTTGGTATCGGTCGAGGAGATGGAGTAAAGAAGATCATTAGAAGGATTGTGTAGAGGATTCTTAGGGCGGAACGCCCGGATACGGACAGATTTTTTAGGACAAGATTTCGACATTGGTTAAGTAGTGGGAAAACGTAGTCAAGAATAGGACGGTATATGGATTTATAAATGGATGTTTGGCACTGTATGGATATTTTGTTGTTACGGAAGGTTAAGGAACGGAAATGACGGGATCTGGATTTTATTTTGGATTTGAGTTGTTTGGGTTGAGGTTTAGGATCAAGAAGAATTCCAAGGTATTTAACAAGTGGTGATGGGAAAATTGTATGATTATTTAACGTAACGCGGGGAGACGAAGGGGATATGCAATGGTAGGATTCGAAGGATTTGCCGATAACGTGGAGAAGTGTTATGGGACGGTAACCGGAAGGGAGAGAAAGGTCATTATCACTTTTAGGGATACAAACAATTATACCAGACTTCCACTCGCAAGGGATATATTGAGAGACGAGACAGAAGTTAAAGATTTCAACAATAAAGAAGTGGACATATGGATCAAGGAAGATAACAGTCAATCAAAGTTATTGGAAAAAGAAAATTGGAACCAATCATTAATATATACAAGATTATTATGGTCAAATGTAGAGTCCTTGTCAAATTCAAATTGTTTTTTAAATTGTTGCCCAAAGACATTGTAAATGTCTGAGTGAGTGATGTTTGTATTCGGGTCAGTTACTTAGTGTAATGATTGGTTATTTTTGTATTTAGAAAGTTTTTTATTTGCCCCCAATACTTTTAACCCTCGACTCTTCGATTCTGGAACAAGCATTTAACCACTTTTCTTGTATAAATTGACTAATTTTTGAATGGATTTATTTAGTTCATTGAAAATAATTTTTAAATTTCGGTCCTCAGTTTGTTTTATTTGTCTATAGAGTTGTCGTTTCTTTTTTAATAATCGAAGGATGAAGGGTTCAAGGGAGTAGTTGTAAGGAGTTATTTTGATTTTGGGGGAGTTCTGAATAACCGTGGAGGACATAAGTGAATGGAATTCGGAGATGATTTCTGTAGAAGGATCCAGATTTTGGAAAATGAAGGAGAGAAGACTGGAGTTGACAATAGACATATCTCATTTATTAGAGACATATGAAGGATGGATATTAATAGGGGAGACAGGAGATCGATGTCAAATTGGATTGCCAGGTGATCGGAACAAAGGTCAGGAACAACTGGGGGAACCAATGGGGGATTGGATACTGGAGGAGCAGATAACGAGGTCGGAAGAAGAAGAGCTGGGATTGTTAGACATAATAAAAGTTGGAGGGGTAGGTAATGGGAGAAGTGACGGGACTTGGACTTGCTTAGATTAAAATCGCCAACAAAAAGGAAGTGATCGAAAAAGGAGGTTTTGAGGAATATGGAGTCATCAATGCTGGAGTAGGGGTGGGTGTAAACAAGGAATTTGTGGATCTTGGAGTTGTGGAAGGGAATAGTAAAATAGAGGACTTTGTTGGTGGGATTATTTAAGACTGGGGGATTTGCTTTGCCGAGCTTGAATGACGGATTTACGAGAGCGGACGAAACACCGCGGATATTGTTGTTGAGGATGGAAGAAGGAAAGTGTAGGAATTTAGGGTGAAAGGAATTTATGATGGAATATAAGACACGGAGGCTGCTATCCATTCAAAGGAATTGAGTTAGAGGTGCCCTGCGTAGATAATGTGAGCGACTCATGACCTGGATTGTCCTGGTCGAACTTAAAAATGTACAAATAGTTCCCCGAAAAGCACACGTGGGTGTCTACGTGGAAGTCATTTAAAAACCGTTGTTTTAGCTTCTGAATTAGTGTAGCTCGGTCCGAATGCTTAGAGTTATTGAGTTTATTCGTAAAGGTATTTTATATAATCGTGGATTGTTAACGAACCGTGGATCCTGTTATCCTTGGAGGTGGCTTCGGCGCGAATTCTGCTGTTTCCTTTTTCTTGGGTTTGATTTTAGCATTTGGAATACCAGGAATAGGTTGTGTGGGTCTCTTTGGATACTTCATGGACCAAGCCGCATGGTCAACCGAATTGCATGCCGCACACCTCGGCGGCAATGGCGAAGAGCATCTGTGTGTCGGATGCGGCCACTGGCACTTGTTGCATTTAGTTGTATTAGAGCTTTTCTCGGCGGAATGTGTATACTCCTGACACCTTCCACCGGGCACGCACCTGGTGGTGGAGGTGGAGAAATGCTCTTCTTAGCGGACTGTTTCAGTGGAAGAGTCCTTCTCGTAAAAAAAAGTCGTACAACCCGTACAACTTTGTATGTTAAGGTATTTGTGGCTCTAGATGTTCTTATGCTCTTATTTGTTTGCAGTAACGGTGTTTGATCATGTTATTGTTTAATTGGGAGCTTATTTCGTCATCGGTTATTTCGAGATCGACTCTGGTGAGGACACAGGATAGTGATGTTTGATTTATGTGTTTTAAAGGTAACTTAGGAGAGATACACTCTGAATGGCTGCTTATAATGCCTCTGCCCTCTTGCACGTGTTTGATTTAATCAGTAACCCTGATTTGGTGTGTATTACGACATCTGAATGGTTGCAGGGATTTTTGAACCAAGCGTCCGAAAACTGGGTCCTGGTCATATTTTTTGCGGTTTTTACTACAAATGTGTTAGTGTAGGTATTTCTAGTGGTTTGTGAAGTCGAATACTGCGCAGATGTAGTTTTTCTAATTTTATTTGGAGTTTTAAAAGTTTCATCGTCGTTGGATTCGAAAACTTTTTTTGTGATGGTTTTTTATTTTCGGTGTTTTTGTTCATCGGCCTGCCCCGCTTTCGCTGATCGGGGAACTCGCAAGACTTTCGAACAGCCATTCCTGCTTTTTGATTTATATGATGTGTGCACACTCATAAGAGAAATCCTGAATATTTTAAGATATCCTAACGTGCGTATGCGCGCTAAGTCGCAAATATCAAAATAAATAATTGTAATTTATAAACATAAAAATATATTTATTGAAATAAACTATAATAAAAAAAACAAAAATATAATATAAAAAAAGTAATAATTCTTTGTTTTCAGTCTTCTTCGCAACTAAATTGATTTGAATTACATAACATTTGAAAAGACAAAATATCAATATTTTCTTTGTCATCTTTTTTGCTTATTTTTGTTTTTTTTTCTTGTGGAGAACAACCTCCTTTGGGGATTAATTTTTTTATTGTGCGTTGAAGTAAATGAAGACGTTAAAGGTGCAGAAGACGTTGACGTTGCAGAAGATGTTGATGGAACAGAAGATGTTGTAGGTACAGAAGACGTTGATGAAGCAGAAGACGTTGATGGAGCAGAAGATGTTGTTGGTGCAGAAGACGTTGATGGAACAAAAGATGTTGGTGCAGAAGATGTTGATGGAGCAGAAGATAATAATTAATCATGATGAATTCTAATTGCAACATAATTACCCGAACATGTTTCCTCTGATTTTGGAACTGACTCTGGATATTCGTTTCTATACCTCTGTACTAAATGTACATGTTTGCACATATTCCACTGAATACTATAATCAGTGCATGTACAGCAATATGCATGCATTCACATTTCACATTTGCTGCAGTACATATTGCATGAGCATGACTTTTTATTTGCGTAAACAGTAAATATCATATCCACCCTTTCCCCAATGAGTACAGTTCCAAGGTCCAGTTTTTCACTGTCCTTATGCCTACGTCTTAAATTACTAATTTTGGTTGTAATCTTTCCCTTATTATCCATAATTATATTGTCAAACAATTTATCTCTTACATATTTTAATATGGCGTGTATACAAACGTCCAGCCTTTTGGTATGTTTTCCTTGTAAATATAAATATTTAATAGTTCTATGCATTCTTTCCAGATGCATATTGGTATTTAATCCTGCATTTATTCTATAGCAATATGTCCAAGACTCCTTCTTTTTCATATAATAAGTTTTGAAATATTGTCCAATTTTTTTTGTGTCCTCATCTTCTATTAATTGTTTCACATATTGTTTACTCATTACTTCGAAAGCTTCGACATCCGTCTCTTTAAGATTAACTTTCAATTTTGTATGTACACTTTTCTAAATATGAAATTATTAAATATTCAAATGTTTTCGAACTTTACCAGTCTACATACATACCCGTTTCTCTTGATAAGTTATTTTTTTTAATATTATATTATATAATATTAGATTATATTGTCCACATGCCATGCACAATATAATCTAAAAAAATAATATATTATAGTTACTCATATACATATTATAGTTCAATAAAACCTAAATTGAGGTGGATGCGTTACTTTCACCCAGGCATTATAATACGAATCAGCCATGTCTGACATGAACACTTTTGGTTTTATATTCAACCCACATTTGTCCTTAATGGTGCAAAAAATAAAACCAAAACCTGTTCATCAGACCGATTCGAAATCAAAAATGCACATGGGAATCCTTCTCTTGCATTGTTCAACACCAATAATGTGTGCAACTCGAACCCATACCAATTCATCCCATGTGTTCCATCCACACATATACAATCTGATCCATACTTTTTCAACATTTCCTTTTGTGCTGCAATCATAATGATCAGCACAAAATCCTCTTCCTTTAAGAAAGAGAATTCTGTTGAAACATAATTTTGTCTCTTATAGAAAAGGATGCAGTCATTGCTTCTTAGTTCTTCTACCCACAAATCTAACCTCTCTGCATCATTTGTATCTCGAATTGCAGAGTTATTTAAATTAAATCCCTTTTTATATTTCTTAAGTCCTGCTTTGTGAGAACATGAATTCGCTCCAAGTTTGATTCTTTAAGGGTATTTCTAACATCGTCTATTACAGTGTCAAATGGAATCTTGTATGCCAATTTATCTGCGAACAATAAATTGTTATTCTCTTGGAAATTAATGTAACAAATGTATGCTAATTTACCTGCCAACATCAATTTGTCACTTTTTGGAATATAAACATGATGTAATTCATTCGTGTGTCCTATGTGGGTACTTGTATATTTAACATTGTATATACCATTTGTATAATCAAGAATTATGGATGCAGGACAAAATGCATTAATTTTTTTCAAGCCTTTGATCTTCAAATGTCTTATGCTTTTTCCTCTGGTTTCATATGTTCCTAACCTGTGGCACTGATATTTTGTCCGGGTGTAAGTAGCAGTTTTGAATGTACCATGGTCCTGGGGAAAGAATAATGTGTTTTCTTCTTCTATCTGTTTCTTCCAGCTATTAAATTCTTCAATTGTTTTAAAGTCATGATGTTCAATATTGTGAACCAATGTATAATGTTCAATTAATGCTGGTTTGACATCAATAACTTCGCATAAAGGACATTTCAGTCCTGAGATATGAACCTTGTAATGTTTGTTGAAAAGAATTTTGTTAGTAAAACATTTTAAAGTTTTAAGGAACACTGTACCGGAGATCACGAACGTTTGAAACAATGGCGTTAAAAATAGTCATCGTCGTTCTCTAAAGTAAACACATGGCCGTTCTCAAAAGTAAACAAATCATAGATCTCAAAAGTAAACAAAATTATACGCGCCGCGCTTAACCCACTCTCATAAATTAAAAGCCATGATTGGAGAACTGACTCGCTTTTGGGGAACTCTACCTTGGGTGCACAGCTACGGTGAGAACGTCGTCGGGCGGAGGTCGCTACAGTACTCCAGGCATATCGCATGTTGGCGGCCAGTGATGGGGTGATGCGCAGGATTGCCGAGGGCCAGCTGAGGTGCGTGGTGGCAAAGAAGATCGAGAGGGCGAACCCGACGGACGACGAGGTATCGGAGGGGGACTTTGCCAGGGATGGGGGTGACATCCGGTTTCTCTGGAGCAGGGCGCGGACTGCGACCCGCCGTCTGAATATCGACAAACAGGTCGTTTGGAGGCACGACGCGGTTCGCGGGGAGCTCAACATCTACACGGAGGGAAGGAGCCGGAGCCGGTAGCGATAAGCGGTGTAGGAGGTGCGGCACTATGGAGACCCTGTCGCACGTGCTCAACCACTGCAGGATGCACTCCGCTGCGTGGCAGCAGCGGCACAACGCCGTACAAGACCGACTCGTCAAAGCCATACCGACGCGCGGCAATGGCATTAGCGTTCTCATTGATGTGACCATTCCCTTCGAGAACGGTCCAGAGGCCCTCCTGAGGTGTTGACTCCAGAAGGTCGACAAATACACGCCGTTTTCCGCCAGCCTGGTATCGGCCAGCTACTAGACGGAAGTCCACGCTCTCCTGGTCGGGGTCTTGGGGTCATGAGACCCGGCGAACGAGGCAGCAATACGTGTGGCTGGCGTCCATCGACGATATGCTCCACTGATGCGGAAGCTTATGACATCCGACGTCATCAGGTGGAGCAGATCCAACAGACCCTCTGCTTGTCAAACGACTCCGAGATTGGAAGCACGGAAACTGGGCAGACTTCGCCTCCCAGATCAGTGATGACACTGCAGCCCTTGCCGGAATGCTACGTTCCACAGAAGACGTCGATTTAGCTGTAGCGAAACTTAGCAATATCATCAACGACTCCATCGAAAATAATATTCCAGTAATAATTTCTATTCATCGCCCCCCTCGTCTCCCTCAATCAGTGCTGGCGCTCATCCGAGAGAAGAGAAGATTTTATCGAAACATTAAAAGAAATGGCGATTCCACGCTAAGCACAGAATTTAATCGACTTGCTGCTCAGAAGGAGGGTCTCTGAACATCGAGAGAGGTCCTGGACTGAGGCCACCAGCTCACTCGACCACAGGAATGGTTCCAAATTCTGGTCCCTGTTTGGTCGTCTTACCTCCAGGCGCCCCTCCTGCAGCTACCCAAACCTGATCCTACTCCAATAACATCTTTGGAAAAAGCAGAAATTTTTACCAAAGTCTTCCGATCTTCAACCCAGCTTGATGATCCCCTCTTCGATGAGTGCATCACTTTCGATGAGTTGACTGACGTTGTGTCGTGTTGCAACAAAATGTCCGAGCCGGGAAATGACGGCATTACATGGAGGATAATTAGGAAACTCCCAGATTTTGCACTCCGGTGGTTGCTCTCCATCTACAACGCCTGCCTTCGAATTGGATACTTCCCTGGTGACGTGCAAACATCCTCATGATTCCCAAACCAGGCAAAGATCTTACTTCACAGGAATTATATCTCTTTACTGCCGGTCCTGGGAAAACTGCTCAAAAAATTCAAACACAAAAGGATGCTCGATCACTATTACAGAACATCAATATGGCTTCACCAAACACACCTCAACTCAACACGCAATCCTGAACCTATCTACCCAGTTAGTCAACAACGGCTTGCTCTTGAAAATGGAGAGAGACAACTTCCCGCAATATTTAATTGAATTTATACAGAGCTACCTCAAGAGAAGAAGTGCCGCAGTCAAGATAGGGTCGACGCTTTCAGAGGCGGTGAGCATTGATGCCGGGGTCCCTCAAGGCGCAATCCTCTCTCCGACACTCTTCAATATATACTGCGCTGACATTCCCACACCTGATGATGATTGCACTCAATTACAACAGTATGCCGATGATACGGTCATTTGGTCTTCACACCGGATCCCTGCCACTGCTATCGAATCCCTTCAGGAGGCCTGCTGTAGACTGCAGTCATGGATGAGAAGGTGGAGAATAAAGCCAAAGCCTACTAATTCTCAGCTTATTGGTTTTCGGCATTCCTTATGCAGAAGATTTCAAGACGTCAGACTGGGGATCAACCTTTGGAGTGTCGACATCGAGAAATCTGACGCCACTAGTTATCTCGGCGTCCTGCTTCATCGGACTCTCAACCAAAGCACCCAAATTGCAAACATTCTCAAATCAGTTAATCTCCGCTCTTATAGCCTGCTTCAGATCCAGACTGGGAGGATGCTCTTCTAACACACTACTACACATATACAAAACATACATCCGTCCAGTAATCACATACCCCATAGTAACTCACACCCTCATTACACCTCAACTTTTGAAAAGACTTTTACAATTTGAAAGGAAAATAATACGAAAAATTTTAAAGTTACACTACAAATATCACTCTGCTCAACTCTACGACCTTGTTCCCTTCCCCAGCATTACAGACTTCACAAATACACTCCAAGGAAAACTAGCTCTCAGAATTCAAATACACAATCATCACATACTTTCTCTATTCAAACTTTCTCCCAGTTAATGTCTCAGGCTAAAACCAAAAATTAAAATGCCATTCCCTCCAGCTAAACTAGTGCAGAATCTTGAATCTGATGTTCCCATTTTCAATGATCTTTCTGTGATATTCCATATTCCAATTTCTTTCTTATTTATATTTCTGAGTGTCTATAAAATGTGTATTAGGTGTCCTTTAAAATGTGTAGTCTTAATGTTTTCTAAATGTGTAGTTGTCTAAATGTGTTCTCTAAGATTTCTATCCATGTTCTAATCTCTTCCTGATTTCAAGAATGTTCTGTTTTTACTCTACAATGTGCTTCTATCCTACAATGTTATTTTTTTTAATACTCATCAAATCTAACCCTTAAACTGCATGCTGAAAGAGCTTAGGCTTAAGCAGTATGAATACTATGTAAAATTCAAACATGTAAACCACTTCATATATGAATAAAAACATTTGAAACTCAGGTGGAGCAGAGACATATATGTCGAACATGTAAGTGGACGCCGCTAATATTAATTGTCCGGCCTGATGGCCGCGTATATTTGTATTTGTATATTATTATTTGCTTAGATCTGTATAATTTAGACTTATTCTTTTATAATATTTTTTTCTTTATCACGTATAGTACGTTACTTTACACAACAATAGTTCGGCTTCACTATAGTCAGTATAATTGATAATCTTTTTTGTATACAGTAAAAACCCTTTTTTATGCTTTATTTGTTGTGGTTTTAAAGACCTCAATTAGTCCAATTTCAACATATCTAAGTTCTTGGCGTAATCGATTACCGAACTATGTGAGGTTTTCTATATATAGTTTTGGTTGTATCTAATAAATGTTATAAACTTAAGACTTGTACCAAATTTCGATGCTTATTTGATACTAGTATTATGTGGATTTATCAATGTAATCAGTGAAATGATATTAAATAGTATTAACACCTTGAGGCATACACCTTTCTAATTCATGGATACATGGGTGTTTAATCAGTCGTTATCAAATAAGTTATAATGATTATGGTCAATTTTAGATGATTTTCACGGATTTCTAGCAATGAACTTTACACTATCTAATATGATTATCCAGGCTTGAGAGCTTACAGTTTTTGTCCCCCCAATTGAGACTCACTTGTCAAATAAGATACTTTAAATTTTTCAAGTTTCTTTAAATATTTTTTTGTACCAATTTAAAGAAATGTTTCCCTTAAACATTTGTTATAATGTTACATACACGTAATATGTTTTTAATGTTCATTAACAAAGCTTCATTTTCTTGATTTCCTGTTGGCAATTTAATTATTGTTAATTGGTGTTGTAATTTTATTTTATTGCCTTTAATACCCTTTTCGTACCGGAGGTAAAAATTATGATTTTTCGACTTTTTATTTAAATTGCATTATATTTATTGCACATCAATAAAATATTACCAGATCAATAAAAATTACCTCCTCAGCAAAGGATCAACATCAGTTAGTTTCAAGATATCATACGATCAACACAGTTAAATCTATCTTAGTGTGATTTTTTTATAAATCTTTAGTTTCATTTTTGGAGATGCTCGTAGTATATGTTTATTGGAGTATAATTCATTGCTTGTTACGATACATATTGATACATAGGATATAAATGTTACAAAGGTTTCTTATAGTATAATGAGTCCGAGGCCCGAGGGCTAACACGGAGAAATACACACGTGATAATACAGAGAAACTTACATGTTCTTAAGCCACACAAGAGATGTGGAAGCGAAGACAGGAAGTAAGGGAAGAGTAAAGAGAGAAGAGAGAGCAGGTACAGATTTTTCGCCGCTTATATACCCTAATCAGGTAGAGCCCTTATAGGACCTTCCCGGAATACCAGCTGCGGGCTGGAGTGGGGCGCACCGTACCGTGCTTGTAGGTGACGTCATATTAGCGGGCTGGAGTGAGCACATTCAAGAAATATAAACCGCCAGGAAAATGAAGCTCCAAACTATCCGCAACTGGTAGGAGGACCTTGCAAAATTGCTACCAAACGCACATCAATATCGCCACATACAACAGAAGCCACGAACGACAACGGCTTATATATTACATGAATAAAAGGACGAATTGAACGAAACTCCAGATACACCGAGAGACACGCCACCTCCTTCCAACATTACACAAAGAGGTGTCCACCAACTCCAGACGCAACTCCAAGACGTAATGTTAAAAAGAGGAGAAGAATTCTCTTTGGAGACCACAGCGAGAGAATTCCATTACCTCGCAAACAGATCAGGAGGAGATTATACATGGTTTCTAATGAAGATGACGATGAGCCGTCGGATTACAATGAGATAAGGACTGCAGATGAGTTGAGGGGCAAGGAACTAACTGAAATAGACAATGATTAAACAGAACATATAGTCCAGCAGATATTCTAAAATTATTAAAATAAAAAAAAAACTTACAAAAATAAAAAATTTGCATTATTATTTGTACTTGTTAAAAAACCATAATTTCCGATTTTATTAATTAGCTATCATTGTTTATTTATTTTATGTCAAAAATTGTTTATCAGCTATATAATTTAAAACAGCGGTTTCCAAACTTTATGCTACTACGCCTCCCCGAATTTTTTTTTTCCGCGCCTCCCCGAAAAAAATTTTTTTTTTCCGTGCCTCCCTTACCTTTTATTGTTTTAATAGATTAAATAATATAGACACGTTTTATTTATTTGAATATATTAGGGTATAAAAATTAATTTATTAAAAATTTTTGGCGCCTCCCTTTGCAAGAGTCCGCGCCTCCCAGTTTGGAAACCGCTGATTTAAAACTAATATTTATTTCCTCTTTGTTTGTCATTAATAAAGCTTGATTTCCTGTTGGCAATATAATTATTTTACACTTGACATTGCATTAATAAAAAGTAAATATACTATTAATTTTTTATCGTTTAATTTTATGTCGTATAATTTTATTCACATCCTGTTCATCAATGTGAACATTAAGATCGCGCTTGACATTAATTGGATAATCTTTCCCGGTGGATAGTTACCATTATGACAATTTGATTTTTTAATTTGTTGGTTGGCTGTTGTTTTATATGTTAACTTTAGTAGTATATTGATGCTTTGCGATTCCACTATTTCCTTTCACTGTGAATCTGATATCCTTAACATTGTCATTGTCCATCGACTTGATTGTAGATCCATATGCTAAACCTCATTCATTTGACTGTTCATCTAAGATGAACGATGGTTCTACGGCAGCAAACACCGAGTGGGTTCACAAAGAGCCTGGCTTGACCCACTAGATCGTGGGTAGGGCGATATAAAAATTCGGCTATTAGTCGCCCTACTATTAATTGGGGTTGTAAATTAATTTTATTGCTTTTGATACCCTGTTGTAATGAAGGTAATTCGGAATATTGGAACAATTTTTATTTAAATTACATTATGTTTATTGCACACCAATAAAATAGTACCTGATAATTAATATCCTTCAAATTTTGGTAGGGGTAGTTATTATAAATATAATGTTGAGCAAAAGAGTAGCATCAGTTAGTTTCAAGATATCATACGATCAACATAGTGAAATATATTTTTATCTTCAGTTTCATTCAACAAATATGAAATGCCAGAAAAATGAAGCTCCAATCTATTCGCACTGGTGGGAGGACCTTGCAAAGTTTCTTGTGGAGATGCTACGGGTTGTTGGTTTTTGAGCCAACTTACCAAGGAAGGTCTGTTTTTGGAGACCACCATGCTACCAAACGCACTCCAATATCGCCATATACAACAGAAGCCAGGAACGACAACGCCTTATATATTACATGAATATAAGGATGAATTTAAAGAAACTCCAGATACACCGAGAGACAAGCCACCTCCTTACCAACATTATACAAAGAGGTGTTCACTAGCTCCAGATGCAACTCCAAGACGTAAAGTTGAAAAGAGAAGAAGAATTCTCTTTAGGGGCAAAAATATAAGCAAAATAGAAGTATCTCTTCCGAACCACAGCAAGAGAATTCCAAGACCTCGCAAACAGATCAGGAGATTATACATGGTTTCTAATGAAGATGAGCCCTCGGATTACAATGAAATAAGGACTGCAGATGAGTTGAGGGACAAGGAAGTAATTGAAATAGACAATGATTAAACAGAACACATAGTCCAGCAAACATTCTAGGTTATTTTTAAGTATAAGGATATCGACAATATAAAATAGTATTGTATAAATGTAAATGAATAAAATTATTAAAATAAACAATTTTGCATTATTATTTGTACTTGTTGAAAAAAAAAATCCGATTTTATAAATTAGCTATAATTATTTATTTATTTGATTTTGAAAATATCGCTTATTATTGAATCAACTTAAAGCAATTTTTTGTATATATTAATTTAAGAATGAATTGAACGAAACTCCAGATACACGCCACCTCCTTACCAACATTACACAAAGAGGTGTACACCAGTTCCAGACACAATTCCGAGACGTAAGGTTGAAAAAAGAGAAGAATTCTCTTTGGAGAAAATATAAGCAAAATAGAAGTATCTCTTCAGAGCCACAGCGAGAAAATTCCAAAACCTCGCAAACAGATTAGGAGGTGACACATTATAATCGGTGACAGATGACGATGAGCCTTCGGATTACAATGAAATAAATATAGTGGAATAAAAAAAAAATAAAAAAAATTAAAAAATAAAATAAAATATAAAATGTTTTTATTTACGAATATTTTATTAATGTAATTGTGTTCGCCTCTTTCTTCTTATTAAAGGAAATACTATCTGCGGATGAACTGTTGGCACTATCGCAACAAACTGGTGTAGATAGAAAGAAGATAAAACAATGGTTTAAGTATCGGCGTGCAAATAATAGAAGAAATCAAAGAAATGGCAAAACTGTAGAAAAGCCCGAAGAACATGCAACCCACTTTCCATATTATATAACAGTAATGAGCGATTAGTGTAGATAATGACATTATAATCATAATAAAAACTAATAAACTTAAAAAATATGTTGTATTCTATAATCATGAACATTTCTCTTATTCAATGTTAAATATATTTCAGTAATATAATTTAATTAGTTTACATAATAATTATAACAAGGTGGGGTGCGAGCTCTGACGTTCTTCTGTCGCTATACCGGTCCCTGGTTCTATCCAGGATAGACTATGGATGTGTCGTTTACTCTTCTGCGCGTAGATCTGCCCTGAAATTGCTGGACACCGTGCACACTCGGGGAATAAGGTTTGCGATGGGGGCTTATCGTACCTCGCCTTCTGTGAGTCTATGTTGTCTCTCGGGCCTGCCGCCTTTGGTGTATAGACGTAACCGCTTCCTCCTGCGCTACGAAGTGGCGATGCTGTCTAACCCAAAGCATGTCAACAGCATACTCTTCAATGATATTGACAAATTCGACAAGTACGTACGTAGACCAACAACAACGAGGCCCGTCGCGTTCGTGCCCGCGAGCTGCGTGGGCGACTA
>NW_017096277.1:63049-105795 GCF_001412225.1 Nicrophorus vespilloides | reverse complement strand
TTCGTGCTGTCATCGAGTCGCCTGCTATGAGCTTTAGAAATTGAGAAATTGAAAAATTGAATATTACATTTTATACGAGGCATGGATCATACAAAATATAATATTAATATGAATGATGTCATAATGGGAACGGTTTGAGTAAAAAAAATAAATAAATGGTAACAGCTGGAGGTCTAGAAAATATCTAAACAGTTATAATAATGGAATGAAACTTGTCAGGAACACGGGGAAATGACATCAGATGTTATAACGAAGCCATTTATAATTGTTACGTGATTTATTTCGAGCTCAATTTGTTTGATAAACATGCGATAAGATCGGAATTATTTATGTACGTTTATGATAAATGATATGCACTGGAAAATGAAAATAATCGTGCGCCTTTAAATGGACGATATGATTGGTGAAAATAAATTGCGAATGTTACAAGGAATGTAAATCAAAAAAAAAAAGAGAAGAGAGGAAGAAATATTTAGGTCGCAATGATTTGATCTCTAGAAAAACAATACTCTTGATCTTCCTGCAGACCTTAAATAGAGAAAGCACATGCAGTAGTACATTGGAATAAGCAGCGTTAGTGAAATTCTTATCCTTTTACATCAACCGCTTATTTCTTAACTCCATATAACACTCTGCATGCTCTGCGAACACAGAATTTGCACGATTTCAAATTACACCCAAGGTCATTTATAATGCAGAAATGTAGAACAAAGTGGTGGCTTTCAGAGCACCTCTAATATTATCCATAAATGGTAAAGTTAAGAAGAAATCATTAAATTATAACAAATTTAATTTGTTTGTTTCATTTATATATTTTCACTTTTCCAAGTTTTTTTTGCATTTACCAATTTATCAGAATTATACTTATTAAAAAAGCGATGACAGAATGCATTGTAGAGAAGTATCAAGGTTTTTTGTTTGTATTATATTTACATAACATTGGTTGAAATCATCTGGTAGAGATGTGTGCGTATGTTAATGATGCTATTTTTGCGGACAAATGACTTCTGAAAATGGCAACAGCTCGGTGTAATATTGCTTTGCTAATTTCAGTCTGCAAGAAAAAAAAATAAGTATACGGCGAAGAAACTGTGAAACAAAAACGTCTTGGGAACGTGCAAAAAGCACTTACAAAGTGATTTGTTTACCTGAAAGTGCGTTGCCTCCTGCCAGTCATTCGCCCGTTCGTTCCTTGTAAGCCGAGACAAGTTGAAAACCATATTTTCTTTCGCACATGAACTCTCGCGCAATCGTTTCAAGGAATTGTTAATCTGTGGAAGAGAACGAAGAATTCTTCGTCGGCAGGTGGCGATTGGTTCTGGGTGTAGTGTCGGTACAAAAAAACCGAAGGCTTAGCTCGAATTTGGGTAACTGAGGTGTGCTGTGGGTAGGTATATCGCCTTTCCAGGAACGGCAAGGCTGAGGACGAAGGAATACATACAAGCCTCGTTGCAGTTATACTGCTGCCTTACTAAACCACTTGTTAGTAATCGAGCAATCGGCTCAGTATCTAAATGGTCAAAAGCATCTCGTCGAACAGATTACGTATAATTAAATAACGGTTTTGAGTGTTTACCATGGCTCGCAATTCCGCGTTCCTAGATGACCTGGAGGTATGCAGTGCACATAGAGAGCGACTTACAATTGTCGAAAATTATAGGCATCTTGCGCGCATCTCTGCAATCTTCTGAACTATAATAATCAGTTGCGTAACGTTTGCCCAGATAGGAATATGCAATAAAATATGACAAAAAATTTATGTGTATGAATATCCATCCATCTGCATGTGGCATGTATATCATATGGGTTTTAGAAAGTCGGATGGTTTGGTTGGTTGGTTGTTGTGCCTGTGCTTATAACAGCTCGAAGAGAGGCGAACTCCTCTTTCAATCATCCATCTGCATATAAGTGCTGGCGGGGTGTCGAGACTGCAGACCGTACCATATTTGGTATCCGGAATGCCGTTTCTAATCCACCCTACGAACGCGACGACCACACCCTAGCCTTAACTGGGTGGACATGGACCCAGGCGGCGGAACCCTTCCTGCGCTGCGCCGGATCCACAGGTTCCGATCGCGGCGTTATGCAACAAGCAAAAACGGCCTTACATTACCATATAAAACGTCGGTAAGAAGGTAAGCCTTTTACCAGACACGCACGGCTGGCGATTGTACTTTCAAACGGCTAGAAGGATGGAATGGCCAAGGAGCAGCAAGAACCGCGTCCGAACGAACACAACAAAAATACGATAAAAAAAAACAAACGAAACAGAAGGGAAAAAAAAAACGAGAAACATATCGAAATTAATAACGTTCCACGAGTTTCATATGGGGAGGCATTCATCCGTTTCATTTCACTTCTTTTACATCGATTTTACTTTTAACTTATAAAATTTATTGAATATTTCCACAAAAAACAAACAAATATTTTACAATTATCATTTATAAAAACCAATTTATTACGTAATCTAAATGTTAGTGTTATTGTGACAACACTATTATCTAATCTATCATATTTGCAATTCGTTAGAATTTTCAGTTGAAACTTTTACAAAGCTTCAAAGTTGTTTTATGCTTTTGTTTTTTTTTATCTACCTTACTTTGTTGCGTTTCATTTCTTCGCTTTTCACCTTGCTTCCCCTCTAACCGTACAAGGTTTTTTGCATTTTCGTCCGGACTAGAAATCGAAATTGGAAGAGTCTTCCCTCCAGCTGCGTTCCACAATGGCGTAATCCGCTCAACCGTAAAATGCACCATCGGATAAATAAGATAGAAAGAGATACAAATAAAAAAGGGCATTACTACCATGAATCCGATTCCATACAGTTTTTTTTTTCAGCTGCTCGCTACGCTTTAGAAAGTAATCATCGCCAATGATATAATCACGCGATATAATATCGCGCATTCATTTTCCGCGCGCGTTTTCACTGAAAATATTTGCATGCCGAGCGGCGAAACAAAAGTGAGAAACTAGGCATCCGGGGAACGTTGGTAAACAAGGCCTGATCTCCACCTTCTCCTCCACAACCTCATCATAATCATCATCATCAACAACCTCGGGCAGCGCGTAAGGCCGTTTCGAAAGTAAAGATTGATGGACAGCTTCTCCTCTCCGGGCTTCATCCTTCCTGTCCGGGACCAGTCGAGTCGATTCCTCGAGCTTGAAGACCTAGTTCGCCAAGTTTTCGGTGACGAGTGGGAGGCCTCGCGAATGCTAATACAACGACATCCCACGCAGCTCTTCAAAGTGCATTCACATCTTCTTCATATACAAACACGATCTCACACATGTATATGTATAATATACACATACATATCGTCCGCGAAGGACCTTTTACGTATTATTCATCATCATCCGCGTGCGCCGCTTCGAAACTCTTTAAATGCAAAGCATTTATCGTCTGTGCAATTTCCATTCGAATAGTCGTTTTCCGATGTGACGACTTTCTCAGCGTTTATTAGTTTGCCCCGTAACATCCATTGTTATTCATGCACATTGCATATACATAATAAATGGATTTGTCGTCTGCCACTACTATTTTTAGACCTATGCGAATACAGATAACCGCAATGCAGGTTATTTCCTTGCACGTCCATTCATTAAGAAGGCTCTATGCTATACACAATTTACAGTTAACAATCAAATTATTTTAGACCTCTTTGCTGTACAATTTAATCCAATCCACACAAAAAAAACAATAGAATTAATAGTAATTCAGGTCATCCCTTTGTGTAAAACAAGTATTTAATTAATTAAGTTACTTTATTCAGAAACGTGTTATGAAAATGCGTGTGTAACTAAAAGAAAATGCGACATGATATACCACTATGAAAGTGCATAATCTACTGTGAAGATATTAATTACACATCTACAAATGAATCTTCATTTGTATAATTTACATTTTAAAATCTATTTAAAAGATTTTTTCAAAGTGAAATTTTTGGTATTTCTATTGCATAAATGCAATCAAAACTTAATAGTTTACTAATAATTTATTTAATATTTGTATGCTTGACAGGCAGGAAAACCTCACTCTATAAAATCGAATTTATTATGCTTATTGAAATAATATTGCGGTGTTTTGATTATTCGAGATTAATCGAGGTTTCAAGTATACTTCAGAGAGAGACAAGAAGGAAGCGATACATCATTTAGTTAATTGATCCTGAAACCATAATGGATGGCTTCCTCCTGACCTAGCCAAACCACTCGAAAGTGAAAATTGCGAAACTCGGACACACACACACACAAAAAAAATATATGTATTATATTCAGAAGAATCAGAACACGACTAGTCAAAGTTAATTTGTTTTCACGTAACAAAAATGTAAAACTTCCTTTTGGCTCCAATAATTTATCACAAAAACTTGTGCAACTTTCACATTTCGCTGTGTATTATTTATTTATGTATACTTCTGTTGTCAGCGCTTTTCGTTTCAAATATTTTAATGAACTGTTTTTGATCTTACATCGCATCTAATTGAATACGTAAAGAAACATTCGTATGGTTGTTATGTTTCGGTTACATCGGCAACGAAATTCCGTTGAATAACTAAGCAATAAATTCAATTTTCACCGTGACTTTTCGATCGCATCGACAAACGTGTGTATCATTTCGTTCCATTTAATTCATTTTTTTTTTCCTACTCGTAACAATAATTATATTTACCAACGTTGTTAATAAAAAAAAAATGTTATTAGTAATACACAAATAAATTGCTTTTATAATTGTAGTTTTTTTTTTTATTATTTTTGGAAAATCGTTTTATTTGGACTTCCGGTTTAATGGGAGGTTGTGATTTAGTTTACATCTCGCGTTTTCCAATGTCAGTAATCAACTGGAGCTGAATATTCACGATTCGAGTAAGCGGCATCAATGATTAGTGTAATTATAGCTAATATCAGAGGATATAGTTACCCATCACTTTGTATGGCATCTATCATTTACGGATATATTTACGAAGCATTCAGGATATATATGTATCCCGTCCATTTTTCTGGTTTCTCTCAATTTCAATCCAGCGCAAACTGTTTATTTTAATTATAGCAACAATATTTGCAGCCTCGCATTACCGCCGTAACAAATCAACGCGTGTTTATTTTATTACATGCATACAAACAACATTTCTGTTCCATCCAAACACACATGTTTCATCTACAATTTAATTCGATACGATTATAAATTCGTAAAATACAGATTTTCAAATTTCAAAATAAGTTTGATGATCAAATTTAAATCCAATATATAAATAGTGATTACAGCATATTTTTATTTATTTCTGTAAGTATATATAATTTGGATGTGAGCCAGCTTTTATGTTTTTGTAATATTTATATTAGTCGAAATGATATGCTTGATGTATTTACAATATTTCTGCTTATAATTATAATCGTCATTTTCAATGCATCATTATATAAAAGAAACGCGTTGTCTCAACTACTTAATTTATATTTGATTGGTGAAAGGACAATTAGCGCATTTGGTTATGCGCAATTTTACGTGTATTAAATACTTTGTATCACAATATAAAATATGATCATTAATTTGTTTTATGAATTCTGAATTCAATTTGTGTCAATGTGTACCACCTAAGAAATTGGGACAAGTTGGGACAACCGGTATAAATAGAAGTAATGATATGGTTACATGGCAATGTGCGTATCCAGTTGGAATTAGGCGAAGTGAATAAGCTCGATTGAATTAAACGCGATCTAAAACTAGAGTAAATATTTCACAAAGTGTATTTCGAGTGAGCGCGCGCGAAATATCTGGAATGCATTGCGAACGGGTGTCGTCGACCCAAAATTACGCCCACGGAAATTAAATTGAGTAGTATTCTCTCTCCCAGGCAATTACATCACCGAGTCAGGAGAGAAGCAAACGGAGAGAAAGGATTGTTTCGCATCGGGATTGTTCTTCCTCCCGCTATTGGTGTTGAATTGGGTAACGACGAGCTAATGAAATATAATAAGGTTTTACACACGCCATCATCCATCCATACCCATAACCATACACACACACACACACCATTCAGAATCGTTTTGGCAAATCCGCCCACGAACGACTGTTGCTCAACAATGCAAAAGTTCATTGAAACGCAGGCTGAAAGTGCAACGAGCTCTCTCGTTGCACTCGGTATACTCGACACGCTCGCTCGGCGAGCTCACAAATCGACCCTTAATCTGATTACAACCTTCTTCTTGCTCATCCTGTAACTTCTACTCGATCTCGTTCCAATAGTCCTTGCTTATCCCGGTGACCTTACCCGCCCTGCTCAAATATTTCGGTACCTCGAAAATTTAAATTTCTAATGCACTCCAACCGCAGAGGAACTTTCTAATTTCTTTGGTCCTTCCATACCTCTGCATCTTAAACTCACATTGCTTAATAGTGCGTGCCGAATGCATTCACGCCATCATCCGTATTACTTCAGTATTCTTCAACTTGCCAAAGTTTCTACTTAAAATCTTTGTCACGATAACAACACGTACGAAAACAAAAACACTTTCTCATTTCATACTAAATCTGTCTCCAGGCCTGTTCTTCCTCTCACTTAAAGATCGTCTGCCACTTCAACACTCACTTAACTTGCTTCCGAATACCATGGAAATGAACCACACATCAATTTCTTTATCTTAGCTCCACACACATTCACTCACTATAACATGTTCGATTTTCAATCTTCCAATTGATTTGTGTTTATATAATTAAATTTTAAATCAATTCTTTATAATATTTCTTAGATAATTAGATCATCATCTTTATGAATAATTATAATTGACTATGTTTAATTGGTTGGAATTGTTAATTATAAATACAAATGTAATTGAACGTTATGAAATATTGATGTATCAAGTGGGAACTCTTGAATGGATGATCTGGGTTAGCCCGGAAACATGCGGGTTGTTAAGACATAAATAACGCTCGTTGAGATGAATTAGATGTAATAGCTTCATAACATTCAAATAGAGCACCACAAAAGTTACATTTGAAGTGTGTGTGTGTGTGAGAGCAATGCTAAAATGACTCGGATGCATTCGATATTATTTTATGAGTATTCGAACAAGCATCACGATTTTACTTTTTTATATCTCTTACCGGTTATGTACTTACATACATATAAATGTTGTTTAAGAAAACGTAGATTATTATGATGATGATTTTTTTTGTTTGTTTATTTAAAACTTTGCGAATTCCTATCCGAGTGTAGAGAACTATAAGTTTCAAGAGACAAGCCGAGAGTTCGCTTCAAAAGTCAAGGAGAGAAGCAAAAATATTTTACTTTCGAACGTCGTGTGCAGGCAGCTTAGGATTTTTGCTTCCGCAAGGTCTTTGCGACCCGAATAGGTGTTTTGTTTATTTATCGTTTTCGATTTGTGTAGGCGGTATGAGCTTCTAAATTCAATGGGTTTTGTGATTTGTTATGTTGTGGAAAATGGCACAGAGAGTAATCATTTCAAAAGGCAATAAATCACTTTCTAATTTCTCATCACAAATTCGGAATATCTCAATTCGCCCAAAAAGCTTGACCTCGCGGGTTCAAAATGGAAACGTAATTGAGTGCACGATCGATACATCATTTCCTATAACATAATTGATGATGTATACCTTTTCAAAAAAAAAAAGTCAGTATAATATTTCACACAAAAAAACTGACATCTCAATTATAGCTATTAAGTTGTATATTGTTATAACAATTTTGGTATACATGTACTAAATTTTATCTTTTATTTTGTGGTCTTAAGAATTCTTCATGATGTCCGTTCTAAATAATGTTGATGTTGTATGTACTGTAACAAGAGTACTAGCATATTGAAGTTCCACATGTTAAAATGTTTATGAGAATGGTTGATGATTGTAGGTTTTTCATGTTATTTAAATTGCTCGTGTCATTACTTCTGCTTTTCATCTATCAACACCTCGAGATCTCGAAGTGCTACTTAATGCCAAATAGTAATGGGATTGGGATCGTTGGGAACGGGTCTCAATTAATACTGGGACACGGCAAATTTCGAAAGTGAAACACGTCGCTGTGTTGCTGTCGGCGTTCGGAGTCAACCAACTAGAAACAATTTAGAAACACACCGGTGTACCCGAAATGTCCGTTGCAGCCAGGAAAATAATTACAAAACAAAAACAAACATCGACTAAACAAAAAAAAATATGTACAAGAGAAAGAGAGAGAAGAGTAAATGAATTAGTGTATGAAATGGAAGCGTGATCGAGGGCGCGGTTATCAGGTTGATAGTCTCCCCCTCGACATTTATCAGTGATAAGGAAAATGTAAACAGTGCCCTCTGTTTGGTTTGCAGGTACAGCATAGAGACATCGAGAACCACGGGAAGATCGTCAGCTCTGTGGTGAAACTGTGCAGAAGGAGTTCAGATTGCGGCCGGTCCACGCTCGACGTCGTCATCGGTTTGGAGAGGCGCTGGCACCTGCTGTTTTTGCGCTCGTTGGAATGGCAATGCTACTTCGAGAACTACTTCAAAAAAGTGAGTAGATGAGTTAGAGTTATCAGCAGGAAAAAAAAAATGAGTGGCGGAAGCAGCACAAAAGAACCGGACTAAATTGCCATTACTGTTAGTCGAAAATGCTGTTGTCCGTTGTTCTTTTTTTGTTGTTGATGCTGATGTCATCGTTACCATAGTCGTACTCTTTGTATTGGATAAAGTTATGGAGATTTGCAGACGAAGCCCATCGCTTTATTTATTCGGCGTATGCCCTTGTTCCTCCTCAGTTTTTCCTTCCTTCCACTTGGATGCTTCGACTCGCGTGTCGAAATACTTCCACTCCGGCTACCATTTAATATATGTACACACTCTTTCTCCTCGTTTACTTTCCATCGCGTTGCGCAAGCCGTTTCGCTTCAGATGTTGATGCTACTTTTCGACTTTGTGTTTTTAATTTCATCCAAAATCCGTTATCACGGGAAGTGAACTGAGCATCGTGCACCTTATCGATTCCATCTGGAGCGACAGTCGAACGGATTTATTGTTGCTTTTCTCTATATTTATTTATATATATATATTTGGTTGCGACAAGTAACCTTGAGTTTGGCGTAAAAATAGCAACATTAAACCTTTGATCGCAGGATGTAAGTTTCCATCTCTCTCGCTTTGAATATACCGGTATAATATAATATATTTATAATACATATTTGAATTGGGCTTCAATGTGGTCATGGGAGAGACAGACCCCCTTCGAGTGTTTCTTTATCAAAAAATTATCGATTATTATGAAGGGGACAACAATGACAACAGAAGCGGGTTGAGCTTAATTCGTTTCCGGAGTGGTACCATAGAGTCCACGTGCACGTAATAGTGCAATTAGAACAAAACATGAGAGGTAGAATGGATGGAAGCATGGAAAAAGAGTAAACTGGATAAAAGGAGTAGAGGAGTTTCCGTTGTTGCTTTACCGGCTCGTGGGTTCCCGAAGTTCGAGCCGCCGACAAGCTGCACCACCTCAGTCGAGACTCGGCCGTAGAACAGTCAACATCAACAACATCAACCATGACTCTTGCCGACCGTCGGCTGTGAAAGTGACTCAAAGTTTTCTCTCTCCTCGAGAGGAAAGAAATAAAGCAATAAAAGAGTACCATTGCCCACGTGCCTTGTCAAGGATTAATTAATACATTTTTCATTTAGATACAGACACATATTATTATATATATAAATATATATTTTTGTTTCTAAACGTTACCCAAGTGGTAATACAGGTAAGAACCGGACTTTGTTTACTGAACAATTATTTCAACATTAAATTAGTTAAAAGCCCGAAGCTTCTCTCTCGTTTTTCGGGTCTTTGAGCTTCGTTATATTACTCCTCTCTTCTACTTCTTCGCATCGTCCTTTTTTTTTTGTTCTCGTGTTGTTTTTGGGAACCTGTTGTTGCGGCCGCACGTGGATGGCTCAGGCTCTTCCCCCTTCGGAATCCTCCACAGTCTGCCATCTGTGCGGCAAGACAGGTTACAAAAAAATGCCCCCTTTGTGAATCTACCAAACAAATGAAGACTTAACTTGAGTTTAGTTGTAGACAGAATATAAAGTTTGTAATCCGGGGTATTTCCTTAACCGAGTTAAAGTGAACGTTACGTGGAAGTTTAAAGTGAAACAAATAATCAACATGATTAATATTAGTTAAACTACTGCTATAGTGATAAAAATACCGAATTTTAAGTTTCATATTAATTTCAATTTTCAACGTGATTTTATTATGCAAAGTTTCAAATTAATTTAAAAACTTGTTTGTGTAAGTAAATTACTTTAATAATATTTTTATTTTCTCGTTAAAATTACAATAATTAAATAATTATTTAAAAATGGAGTATTTTTATCTAATTATTTGAATATAAATTTACATATTGTTAAATGTGAAAATAGTAAATTAAAACCGTTAAAAGCAAACGTTAATTTGACTATTTGCTCATACCTAAATGAAGAAATGTCATTTCCCTTCAACAAATATAACACGAAATCTCTGCAAACACAAAAGAACTGGATGATAGATAACTCCTTGTTTGCGCAAACTATCTAATTATTTGTTTAAAACACAACATTTAATTTCATTATTTTGATAAAAGAAAGTGTGCACCCTAGGAATGTTAATATCGATAATTTTCTGTTTGAGTGAATCATTTGATTATTTGCACAATTGAGCGTTCAATTACTTCTATATATATATAAAAAAGAAAGCGCTGTACAAAAAGATTTCCCTATTTGCGCAAATCATTAATTCATGAATAATTTATTTAAAAAGAAACTACCCCGTACTATTAATTGAAATCAATTAGTAATGTATTTAATAATCACGTAAGTTCAAACACGTATTTTCTATAATCATCGATGAGAACGCACGTGTTTTGAAAAAAAATTATAAATAAATGAACGCAGGTGTTTGTAAAACGCAGCCCTCGGGCCACGTGAGGCCCGTGACCGTTAAAATAATCATATAACTGAAACCATAAATAATGTTTTGTTCCTTAATTGTCCTTTAATCACTATTATTCAAACTATTTTATGAGTGATGAAAATATTATGGAAAAATCCTAATTATGGAAATCACAATTAGGAAGATCAATGTGTAAACAAGATTAGCAATATTTTATAATTTTAAATACGTGCTAATTCAATATCAACGCAGTGAAATCATTTCGAGTCGAACAAACAATCTATTGTTTTCGCAATACCTGATATATTATTATTATTTTTGAACTCTGAGCAAATTTTGATCGGAGGATAAATTCGCTTGGTGCCCAAAAGATTACTGAACCGCACGAAGACCACCCAGGAACTCTTTCACCGTCTTTCATTTTCTTTCTCCTGCAGCTGGGTTCTAATGAAACTCGAGCCATTTAAATCTGGACCTATCGATAATTCATAACGGTAACTTACATACAATTATACAAAAAGTGTTTACTTTTAAACTCATAAATTACACTCTTCGCTTCGGTATTTCCATTGCGTATTCAATATTTATTTAAGTCCACACTTCTGCAAGTATTGCTTAAATGTATATACATTTTATAAACTTCAATGATTATCCAACTGAAAAGACCGGATCTTGAACAAATATTATGTTACCTGAGCACACTTGCATAAACTGCAGTAAATATGGCATGTTTAACCACGTAAATGGTAAGAAATCAAGTATATTTATGTGAAACTACCGATAAAGTATCTGTATTTGCATTTACTTGAAAAAGTGAAATAAAAATACAGCCGAATAAACAAAGTTTCATAATCTATTTTGTAATTGCTGGTATAAACATATTCTGTTTTTATATGTAAACGAACAGTTTGTTAATTTGCTGTAATCTATAAACAAAAACCAGGAAACCAGTTACAAATACAATGAAATTAACAAATATGAAAGGGATATATTCAATAGATTTGAATTTAACAAGCGACTGAGGAAACATTTAAAATAAACAAAAAATTTGCTTTAGAATTGAGCTGGCTGTGAAGCGTGAGAAGCGTCGGACAAATCGGGTATTGTATAAACAAAATGTCTTCGGTGGTCTATTTCGAAACCATGGGAAATGGTGCAACCACTACATATGTTTGTATATATGTGCTAGTTATAATAAGAAATGTTTCTTATATTATCACTTTTTGAATATGATTTGAACATTTTTATTTACGGCGATGATGATGATTCCTAGAATATAAAGTTTCCAGAACTTTCTGCTCGTAAAAATAGCTGGGATTAGGGCGAATCTATTTATATATACGTATTCGTTGGAAGTGAACAATAAAACACCTGCTTTCAAAGTAACTGCAATCGATAGAAATGGGAATAAGCAATAGAGTAAGTTTTCAATTGCCCCCGACCATTAATAAAGTAACGATCGTTGGGTTTAAATTAGAAAACGTTTCGGAGAATTAGTGTAACTATCGTAAATTGTTTTTAATATAATTATTTAAAGTTTGTTATATTTCAAGAGAACTATTATTTCTATGGACAATGTTTACATTTTCCATCACGGTATTGACATTATCAAAGCAGACGTCCGCTCGGTGCGTTTCCCGGAATAATAACTGTTAAGCCACCTTTAAGATCTTTCCGTCGTAAAATCCAGGTATTTTAGTACTGAGAAAAAAGATGCATTGAGTGCATTTGATTACTTGGTGGAAGCGGCATCCCGTTTGCCGTTTCCTTCCCGCGCAATTGTATGCTTATTTCTAACTTTAATTAGCTAATGGTAACAATTAGACTATTTTATAATAACGCTTCTGTTGTTTTCACAAAAATATTGGGTAGTCTCGGTTCGATTGCTCACGTAATTTACATGCGATATATCTACCTGAGGAAGAGAAGGCATGAAAAAAAGTTCCTTGAGGGTGAAATGCATGCAAGTTTCCTCGAACCCAGGTAGAGGTTACAACACGTTTTATATATATATATATACACAAGAGAGGCAAATGCGCTTCACTAAATTGATTTTCTGTTTTGCAACAGTCGACGTTGGCTCTGCTCTAACCTAGTATGTATCCAGTAAGTACCTTATCCAGTTGTAACGAAACTCAATAAAATGTATTGATATTTGCATATCGATTAAAGCGTATTCGGTTTGCTCAAATCGTTAAATCGATAATCAGTTTTGCCGCTGTTTCTATATCGATTCGAGGTGTAGGTGATTCATGCTCGCTCTGCTCAAATAATGAAATTATTTCTAAATCCGCCCGACAGGAAACCGGTATGCACTTGCGTAAACCTTCGCGTGTCCGCAGTTGCACCCAGTTTGCGCAAATAATTACATTAATTCTCTCTATTCGCATTTATAACCACACATAAATAACCTTCGAAATGAACGAGAAAATGTACATATTTGTCCAGAGTTGGGGTACTTACACCTACACACGTCTAGTTTTTGGGGTCATCTCCGCTTTGACGAGGAGTTTCAAAATTATACAGCAATTTCTAAATTTGGAAATTACAAAAAAATATTCGAAAGGTGCGTCGACAAATTGTTTGAGCGAAATACTATGATTTGTGCAAATAATTAAAGATAAGACAAACAAAGGTTGTAAGCTTTTTCAGTGAACTAAAGTGTTAGCTAAGCTAAGCATGATAAAGTTTCTATGAATAGCAGTGACACTGTGTTAGCAATAGCAAGAAAAAAGATTGTTTAACGGTGATGTTGAAATGTTTCGCGATAGGTCTATAGTTTCGAGAGAAGTAGAGAAGTTACCCAATGGCGCGAATTCTCGAAGTGGCACGAAACTCACCAAGAGAGCCAATTACTCACCGTGAATAATCTATTTGTAATTAGCGAGCAAGGACGATATCGAGCGCGCGGAATAATGGGCAGGAGATTTCCGTGTTTTTGACGATAAATGTGCTGGGCCGTCAAAATAAACTAGAGAATCTCTGCTTCTTGTCTGTGCGTGTGCGTTAAATTTGGCTCATCGGCTCGATGAGGTAAGCGCACGGGAAGAAGAATATCCATTTTACGCGAATTTGCCAATCGTTCGTTTATTTTGGATGATTGCGTTTGGGTATAAGTGTGAACAAAATTTGACTAAAACGTAAGAATGGGAGATCTGGGTCATTGCCGTGCTGCTCCATAAAAATAGTGGAGCAGTTTTTTGGCGCTTCGAGGAAATCATTTGGTTCTTGGCCCTCGTGCGCTCATCAATTGATCTGTCTCCACCACGTGGTAAATAATACTTATATAAGTGAAGATTGTTGTTACTAAAATGAAAATATGAAAGGTAACAGGAAGCTTAACTTCCAGATCCGAATTTGAATCTTTAGTGTTTTATGGTATAGCGTGAGTAGAAACGTGCCAATACCACTTTTATTTATATTTTTTCTTCTAATTCTCTCTTCAATTTCGTCCACGTTTTACATAATCTTTCACTTTCTATAAAACCGTCTAATTAATTTTAATTAGAGCGCATTAGTACCGAACGTGCCGTTACATATACATATCTTTTATTTTGGTTTATTTCCTTCGACCTCCTCCTCTCCCTACCACTACTGCTCCTCCTACCTCCCACCTAAATAACAAAAATATTAGACATGCTTTTCTTCTTCTCTGAGGTTCAATCTGTACTTTATGTAATCCGTCAATATTTGTTGTGCTTTGCAGAATAACGCATTGTTCTCGGACAGCGAATCCGACGAGGGTCCAGTGAAGAAGCAACCACGTCTCTGCAGCGGATCACCAGTCTCCAAAGAATGTTTTTCCGCAGAGGCCACCTCCACGACGACGCAGGTGAGCGAAGAGAACAAGAGCAAATTAAAAGAAACGAATTTTCCATAATACATTCGATGCGCTTTCTTAATACTTTCATTCCGGCTCGCGTGATGCTCTCGTTCCGTTTTTATTTTCGTTATTTCATTTATTTTCTTTTCCCGCCGTCGTTCACTCTGCATCGAAATAATAAGCATGGGGGACGAGCATCGCGCAGGACCCTCCGCTCCCGCGGATCGATCAAATCCATTTTCCTCGAGCGACGGAGAAACTAAATATTTACATTTTCCAGAATGATATTGATGAAACCGATGGCAATCACGAAAACGGAACAATGAGCGGTAACCAGGAGAACGACACCAGCAGGAGGCCAGAAACAGAAGACGCACAATTCAACATGTACGTGGTGCAGCGTTACCAGAGGCGATGAAGGTGTTTTAATTTTTTGTTTTTTTTTTCAATAGATCGAACCAGAACGCACCCAATAGGGTCATGTTTTATTTCAAGCACGTGGACACGGATTCTGACATGGAGAAGATTGAGCAACTACAGAACATCGCGTTGGAGGCGGAGGCGCAGACCAATTCTGAAACTTCCGAGGAGGAGTGGACGTACTCTCAGAAAACCCCTAACAAAATCCCAGACTACCGGAAGATTGTGCAGGAGGTTGAAGAGATGGTTAGCCCAATAAAGCAACGCGTCGGAAACCCGACCGGCGAACCGGCTTTGAACAAGATGACTCGCATCAAGCAGTGGTTGAATATGGATAACAACAAGCCGGAGGACAGTTGCGACGCCAGCAGCGAAGACGAGGAGAATGAATCTGAGTCTTCGGAGGAGCAGAACGAGAGCATTGCCACCTACAAGGCGCGGGAGTCCTTGAATGCCTCCTGCACTGATTTGGGTGGATTCTTCGTGTCCACGCCTAAAGTGGTGTATCGCCAAAGACACCAGAAATCGAACATCAAAGGGCAGCGCCCCTCGTCCATCGCTTGCATCACGCAACTTTCAAAATCGTCGCAAAGGTAATTAAAAGCTCTAAACCTTAACGAAATACAAATTGGATTATTGGTGTTATAGGATTGAACAGGATGCGCCAACCTACTCTATTTCGGAATCCGCTCTGCACACTATGCCATTAACAGGAAGCCTCAGCAACAATCAGGGAAATTCCACATCGTCGACCGTGGAAGACAGCTGTGCCATATTGAACGAGGAGAATAGCTCGCCGATCAGACGGAAGCGGTTCAAATTGAAGAAGAAAGCCAGTTGCGTAAGTTTGCCGTTAATCGTATTACAAGGAATATCTCTATCGCTCTGTTGATTACTGATCAGGTTTTGAGGAAGATGGATAGTGCGTCTCCTTACAACGGTGCCGCCAGTCGTGAACTCAGGTCTGGCACTTTGGTGAAATCAGGTTCATTCTCAGGATGCGGCTGCAAGTCTTCGAATTGCGACCGCCAAACGGTGAGCGATCCATCCGCAACTCCGGTTGGACAAAATTTCGAAACTTCTGCTACTAGTGGTGCTGACACGGATGAAGATAAACGCGCTAGAAGGTATTATTTCTGAAGCGCTTCGACGCTTTGAGCTTATTATTAAAACTAAAAAAAATTCTAGGATGCCGATGTTCAAGCTTGGTGCTAAAACAAATTTCGCTGTGGAAGGTGAAAGAGACGACAGCCCGGGGAAATTCAGTTTGACGACAAACGAAGAACAGTCCATTCCTTGCGATGAAGCTTGGGATGGTTACCAGGAGAAGTACTCGTCTGAAGCTTATAGCGAGGCGCCCGATTCAGACGCTGCTAGAAGACTTTGGGAGTTCGGAGAAGATTACAGAACACATTTCGGCAGTCAGTCAGATTGGTCTGCTCAATCCAGTCACCTGGAGTTCTCTCCTCAGTTCCCCAGGAAATGCTTCACCACCATGAACGTTATCGATTCCGACCAAGAGGCCAACAATCTTCGTCAACTCTTGAAGACTTCGCGCAATCAGCTTCACTACACCGATAACATATTCCAAAAACAAGAAAACTTAGGCATTGAAACTTATTTAATAAATAACGATACGGTAAGCATACGATTAGTACAGGATAAACATTTTCTAATATTTCTTTTCTCTCTTTGGTTTCGTTCCACAGAAGGAATTGACTTCAACATGTGATCGCCACATAAATTGCTTAGCTGACGAGAAGTGCGATGTTTTGTCTCCGTTAGACAAAAAGGATATTTCAGGTAGGAATTGGATCTTTGATACGTGGACTTTTTTTTTACGGTTAGTCCGATACTGCTTAGTCAAAATCGGCTTTGGAAACCAATTACAAGTTACCGCAATTAAAAATGATTGATTCGGGGTTTCGCATATTAACATCTATCTTTATTTTACATTTTGAAGAGTATTTTATTATTTTTTTTAAACATTTTTCGTTGGTTTTACGGTTCGAGAATCCTTATTATCTTTTTTTTATATACATATTTATATCATTATTTTTCTCTTGCCAAATATTGTAACATAGTAATCGTAGTGTTATTAAATACAAAATATTATCTTCATGCAGAGATAATGACTACTAATCAGAAGGGAGCTTTAGGCTGTGATTTTATGTTTCTCTTTATTTTTTTTTATTATTATTTATCCGTTTTTTGATACTTATATAGATATACGCAAATTAATCATTTTAAAGAGTTTCTTTAACGCTAGAAATTTTTGCTAAATGAGAGTGCTTGAGAGATGAATCGCGACTTTGCTAATTGTTTTTACAGGTTCTAACTATTAGTTAAAGTGGCATACAACCTAATTTACTGAATTGTTTTTTAATTTTTATTATTATTTTTAATAATTTGAAGTTTTGCATTTTGCACGAAGTTTGTTTACTTTTAATGTGTTTAAAGCGATGCCAAGGAAAGTGACGGTTTTCAGCTCGTATTTATTTTATAATATTTATGTTTTTTTTTTTAATTAATTACTTAATTTATAATCTCTTGACTGCGATGTAACAGCATGTTTTTGATTTATTTTTTATTCTGCATTAAATTGCTTGTTTGCTTTGTAAATTAAGGCTTCTAAGTTTATTTCATCCTTGATCCACACACACACACAACACATATTATATATAAACACTTATGGTACATAAACATGTGTACGGTTTTATTGCGAGGAAGTGTTTTGCGTTTGAGTAGTTTCGAGTTGAATTGGCAACAAAACCGGGTGCATGCGAATGAACCATCATTACCAAATTACACCATCTAAGAAAAGAACATTGATCAAGTTTCTCGAAAACAAACTCGTGTCAAGTGATTCGCTCTGAAGAGTTGCGCTATCTTCAGTTTTGGTTTGGTTTTCGATAGGTAAGTATTTTCTATATATTTTTACAATTCCGGTGAATGTTGTATACTTGTATTTGTTGATGTCCGATAGCGCGTTGGTTTTCGGGGGGCTTAAACGTAACATGACTAACCCAAGTGCTCAGACTAATGTACGCGCTTTCAACCTTTCTCTTTTCTTTCTGTTTGCAGATTTGATCATGAGTTGGCAAAAGTTGAAGGATCGCATTCTTAAAATGCAAGAGTACAGGAGCTTACAGAGCGAAATTCTGAGGTTGACGCAGCTGTTGAACGAGATCCAGATCCCTGCCGGGGATGCTGCCTTCACAGTGAACAACATCGAAGATTTGAGCAGGGACATCGATTTCTATTCGGTGAGTGTTTGAAATCGAAGCGGGAAAAAGGTGGCGGCTATCTTCGTGACCTTGGGGGAGACGCCATCTGTGGGCTGGTAGCTAATGCTCTCTGTTCATTGTGTTGCATAAGTCGAAGCAAGGTTTTCTCGTATTGTCTGCGATCGTTGGTAATTGATTGTCTATTGGAATTTCGTTATGATGAATGTCCTGGCCTTCTTCCATCCAGCTCTTCGTTTTTCTTGGCTCGCCGTTGTTTTCGTTCCTGCAGCGGGGCTATAAAAGGCCACTCACTGTATCGGTTATTTGTAGTTAATGGTAGTTGAATAGGCCATTAGCAAGTTTAGGTGCGGTGGCTGTATCAATTTTTTGCCGTTTCGCGCACCGGCCGAGGCCGGGTTGGTCTTTGTCTAAATCCGCGCTCACCGTTTTTATTGGTCGAGGAATTTAGCGATACTTCGACCTAAAAACTGGTGGTGTGTGATATTTTCAGAGTTTGAAATGACGATAAAAGCGTACCCGTGTCGAGCTACTGCTCTGGCCTGCTACGTGACGGGACTCCAAAGTCGAGCCTTGCTCCGTCGGCTTGCTTGCAGCCACGTCCAAGTCTTAATCTTGGGGCCACGGGAACAGGGTACAAATACTTCTTCCACCGATCGATATCGATCAGTGCCTTTTACTACTAACAATGATAACATTTCGGGATGCCGGGAGACCCAGTTAGGCATTCGCTGCACGCGTCCATATTTTTCGGGCAGAAATAATTTCTTTTGAGGACGCGCACTTTTTTTTCTCTCTCTCTCAACCATCCGCCTCCTCTCCTCATTTTTTTTTTGGTATGCAAATTGACGACTGCAAAATACATATGTGTGTTTGACGAGTGTACAATTTGAGGTCTTACCCTCCAGATAACGCATTGGTATGCTGTTCGGGTCGTCCCTCCGCAGACACGCATTCCAATGTAATTCAATTTGCAATCAACAGCCAATCAATTGATTCGAATTTACTGCAATTTTGTATACAATCTAGGAACCACCCCGAAAGCTCTGTTGTTGGGATTTATAGTTTCCCTACTTCCAAGCCCGGTCGCGTATATTTTTTTTTATGTTGCTCGGTGCTCTGATTACGTTTGATAATTCTATCGTTTTGTAATCCAATTAGGGTTTGCGTCCCTCCGTCATATCTCAGGATTGCTCAAATATTTACGCTGTCGGTTTCATTAGTTTCAGCACGAATTATACTTACAAATCCGCACCCTCCACGGCATTTGCATACAAGCGGATTTGTTTATTAAATATCATGCGATTGTTATTTAACAGGTTTTCCATTAAATTACTGTCTTGATGAATACAAACTTCTCTCCCTCAAAATTACATTTTCTAATATGTTTTTATTTATATTATATATTATTAGATAATTATAACTATTCCAAATATTTGGATATTTTTTTTTCAAAATTATTCATCGTGTAATATATACGATATGGATTTACATAAAACGCATAGATTGGTTTAGATTTCTATAAAACCACCATTTTCAAGATTTTATCCGTTAACAAAAAATATTTAGTTCGGATCATTAGAACCAATAGAATGGTTAAAAACGAAAAGAGTCGGGATTTGCCGATCCCTTCTTTAGTGTTTAGCAATATGATTTGCAGCTGCAGCTCTGATTTTTATCGTGATGCGTAGACAGGCAAAAACGTTTTCGTATAGAAATCGTCCAAATTTTTATGATTTTCTTATCTCTTATTTCCTATTGGTGGCCCAATAAGAATTGTTTAAAAGTTCATAGCAGTAATTATGATTTGTCGTGTCGCAAACATAGGGCGTTTTATTCGGATTAAAAAAATTCTAAACGTTTTCAAAACATTAAAGTGGATAATTGCTTGATTTGACTTATATAGGCTTTGATTGTATGTCTTTTTGAATATAGACTAAATGCAGAATTATCGTATGGTAAATTTGAATAATTTTGATAGGTCTAATGTTTGAGCTTAGAGATTAGTTTGTCCCGAAAAAGCGGGATTAACTGAGGTCACGTATCCGTTGACCAGCGCAGTAATTGGGTAACCTGTAAAGATTTATCGGTCGTGACAAAATTTCCATGCCATCTCCTTCGCCGCCTCCGAGTCCAACTTGCCACACAGAATATGTGTGTCACGGCGATTCGCAGCAAGAAGCACGGGGATAGTTTTTAATCGCCGCCTTCGACTTAAATATAAAATTTAATTTGCGCATTGTCCCACGTCGCCACCAAATGTCGGAGAATCCGGGCAGTAATTTTTCATATAAAAGCAGCGAATATTCATGTTGGCATGCGCTGAATAATTCTTTGCCACCGATTCGAATTAAAAATTGAACCGAAGAATCCTCCATCTCTTCTCGACATCATCTCCCTTTCCCTTTCTCAAAGTCTCAAGAGTGGTTCTGGGTACCTCTCGTTTTTCCTCTCTCTCTCTGTCACACTCAGTTTTTTTTTCTCTCTCTCTCTGTCACACTCAGTTTTTTTTTCTCTCTTCAACCTTCCCTGATCCGCTCATTTTTTCTTAATGTACAATTTATTTGCAGCGGGAAAAAGTTTGACACGTCGAGAGCATCGCGCAGGCAAGGTCTGCCCATAAACTTGAGTAATTTATACATATACGGTCATCAATGTCTACCAAGCACGATATATGACTCGTTACATGTCGCAAGTGGACGGACCGTTCGGTCCTTTGGGATGTTGCGTTCGCTGCTGACTCGACGTGCTCCGCTCGTTGGGGCCACATTGAAAAAACTGGATTAGCTGGATATTAATTAAATTTCCACTCCCCATTATTAGGTCATCTTCGTTCTTCAAACATTTCAGTACAATCCTACTTGCTACTTGTTCTTGCGCTTTATCTAGCCATTCCAGTTAGACATCAACCCTCGTCCTTGTGGATGCATGCAAATGGGGATGAAGCCGCCTCCTTCGACGTTTCCGCTTTTAAGCGGACAAAAGGAGGCGGACGCCTTTTGTGCTAACTCGAATACATAATTCATAAATCCATTAACAAATCGTAAGACAATAAAAATCCCCCTCATCGTGAGATATCGATCTGATTAATATCTGCATGGGGGCATCATCGGCCTTTTGCTAAACTCATCGGCAACGTTTTACTACCATTTGTAACAACCTCTCTCTCTGTTTCTTCTACTTTCGCAGGCCGAGCTCAGCAACATCGAGGAGCACAAAAAGAAGCTGCTGATCGTGAACGTCGCCGTGAACCATTTCATGACCGAAAACGCCGACTACAATTCGTCCAGCCTGAAGTCAAACGTTTCCGAGCTGTACCGTATTTGGTACGAAATTAACAACAGGTTAGTACGCCCATTTATTTACTCTGCATAATCCTAAATAAGAGTCGGGCCGTGGCACGAAATGGAAATGATCATTTAAAATCACACCACGTTGCATGTGGGTGCAGCTGTCGTCGAATACTTTTATTATTAAAATGTTGTGAATACAAATCATGCCCATTATAACTCCGCTGCGTGATTTCCAAACGAAATAATCGCCGTGCATGTGTATACACATATGTGTGTGTATGAGAGTATGCGTGTCGTTTCATTCCATTCCATTCCATTTCAGTGCGCTTCTTTATTTATTCTTTTAACACTTCTGGGTTTCCGCAGCGCAACTGAACGTCTGAACCGACTGAATCTGCTGCTGCAGAGCTGGAAGATGCTGGAGACCAGGCTGGATCAACTGAGAGGCGATCTACGCGACGATGAGCAGACCTTGGGCGCTTTGGATTCGGCTCTTCAGGGTGGCACCTTTTCCAATCAGATGGCCTCCTCGGTGCGAGGTGTCGCCAAGCTCCTCTCCGAGACTAAAACAGAGGTAAAATTGCAATAAAATACATCGAAACTCTTTCAGGCGTCGGGAAGTTTTCAGGGAAGCGGGGGCGGCTGTAGGCGCGGGTGAAGGGGGAGGGGGGGCAGCGAAATGAAACATTCAAACATCGGTCGTTTAAAATGCACGGCGCGCCGTTTGTTTTATTCTCTTTATTCATTTATTCAAACGCGCTCTGCATGAGCGGATTTTTAAGCGCGCCTTTAATTATTCCACATATGAATCGTTTTCAATACTACAATTTATTAATTCCGAATAACATAACGGGGCACAGGGAATGAACAAAAAAAAAATGTTAACGAAACATCAAGAAGTCAATTTTATAAATCACATTTCGATTTCCCTCATTTTTAACAATTATCGATATTTCATCATCCACAGATCAAAAATTTGTAGACTAAGAATAATTTTATTCTTTTGCCTCATTCTCACCCATTGCATTATTATTTTATTTTTCTTTTTCTCTACAACTTCTGGAGCCGACGGTCGAAAAACTAATGTCGAGGGGGGTGGTTGCTTGCTTGCTTGCTCGGTTTTCTGGGGGTCGGTTGTATTGGGTCTGTGTAGATGGGAGAGACGTAATAGTGCCGCTTCCGGATCGTTAATAGCGGGGCCCTTTTGGCTTTCTGGTCACGTCCTCTGAATGTTCCATGGAATCAGCGTAAAAATACAAATTTAATATCGCATCGGAGAGCTTAGTCTGAGAGGTCCAGTTACAACAAATAACTAAATTTGCTGCATCCTCGGACGTTTCTCTCATCCAACCCCCCAATCCCACCCAAATATCTTACAATCATTTATTTAATTCCTAATTTCGGTGCAGAAATCCATATTTTCGGCAGCTACCACTCTTCGCCCACTTCGTGGATCGATCGTCCACTTTCAAAAATTTGTGTTTCCACCGGAGAGCACTAAAATGATACGAGGGTACTTTTTAAGAGCTTTAACGACTCCGCACTTTGTCTTCAGTTTCCATATATGTTTCAGCATGACAACTTTTTTACAATCATCAAAATCGTAAAATAATTTTAAACGTAAACATAAAAATAAACAACAATGAAATAAAAAAAAACTTATCCCATTCAAAACTTGAAATTTCCAATTGGAATTTATTGTTTTTTCAAATTGGTAATACTTATATAAACATAGTAATTAGTACTACTAATGAAGTAGAAACATATTAATCAAGTGGATGAATGAATTGGAACTGCGAAGATACAAAGAAACGAAGATGGGAATGCAGTGAGCTGTTAAATGCGTATCGAAATGAGTAATCTTAATTGTGGATCCAGAAGATTATCTAACTTTTGTTTCGGCTTTCGTCGGAGTTCGTCCCCCATTCATTTATATACAGTCCATCCGTGGCCGCATGCATTTGATGACGGTCACTGCGGCTCGATTAATTCATTGAATCGCATAAAGGAAACCCTTCTCCACTCTATTAATGTTCTTAACAGCTACATAAAAACCCAGAACGCACTGTAATTGAATCATTTCGTTTGTAGATCAACTTGTAGATTTAGTACCGTGCGGTACCTCTACTTTCCAGATTTAGTGCTATATCGCTAATGATTATCTATTATTTATTTTCTTTTCATAGTTCATATGTTAATGCTTCTATTATTGAAAAACCGGTAATCATAAGAATTTGGGTGTGGTTGAAGACGTTTATATATATATATATTTTTGGTTGTGAGAAATAAAAAGCGAATATAATAATATATGAAATTCGGTAATGTCGGAGGCTTGAACTAGCTTTGGAAGTGGGATTATAAAGCGAATCTAGCAGATATTTCGAGTCGAGATCTGCTTTGTATGCAGCGCGTTGCTTTTCATTACTACGGCGCATCATTCCAAAGTGCTGGCGGAGAGTCGATACATGCAGAGAGAGCCCTCCTCCACCCGTGTATTTCCCTCGAACATGATCTTTTATTCTCTCTCTCTCTCTTACTCCCTACATGGAACTATATATGATGTGTTTTTTTTCTTTGTTTTGCAGGGTTGTAGCTTCTCGGAGATGTTGACGGAGGGATCTTTCTCGGACAGCGGCATCTCCGATGAGGGGTCGGAACATGACCTGGGGGAGCGCGAGAGGAGGTTGTCGGCGATCCGGAGGTTGGTGAGGCAGCTGGAAATCGTGATGGCACCGGATAGTGCAGCCCGGGTTAGGATGAGGGAGCGGCTCGCCGCCGCCGAGGAAGAGCTGAAGACGTTGCAGAACAAGTGCCGGTCGATCATCGTGAGGACGGCCGTCTCTGCAGCCGCACCTCTGAGGTAAGAAGAGAGAGCAGAGCGTCTTCTCTCTCTATATATTTTTTTTCCCAACTTGCGCGGCCTTTCAGCAGAAACCATTCGACGACATAAACGACATCTTCGAGCCAACATCCTCCGCTTATAAATTGCTGGCAAACATCGCTGACACCGTGTTCGACGTGTTCGATGTGTACTTAGCGCGCGCGTTCTTTCTTTTTCCCATTTGCTTGTTGTTGTTTTTTTTGTTGTTGTGTTGGTTTCGTTTTGCTCCTCTTTCCACACATTCCGCCAGCTTTTAATGCGTTTCACACATCATCGATTAGGCATACATACACAACCGAATCGATACTATGTGTCTCTGTCTGCAACAAAATAGCGGAATCTTCGAGTGGGGAATGCATGTCACCGCGTGGGCGTGGGATGTCTTTGGTTAGTCGACACGGTGCGACCTCCAGGAGGTGGCGGCAACGGATTACCATTGATTAGCATTTGGAGTGAAACGGTGGCGCCGTCTCCCAAAAACAACAACAACAATGAGCAATTTGTATTCAAATGCGCGCTGCTCAAATAACAAACAGAACGTAAAGACACACAAAAAGAGAGATGGTTGTTGTTGGTGGAGAGGTTGAGGAGGAGCGAGGTAGAAGAAAGAAGCCTCCAGTGGAGGAGTAAGTAAAACGGAACGCGCGCGATTGTTTGACTTTTCAAGATCGTTGACTTTGATGGTCGGTAATTAAATTAAGAAGACTGATGAACAAGTAGGGGTCCGGGCGTGCGGCGCTTGACAAGAAAAATGAAGAGTATATGTTAAGCAAATGTTTATATAAATTTATAAAGTCTGGGGCAGCATTAAATATGAAGCAATAACAAGTGCATCGCGGCAGTCCCGCTGCGACCGGCAAGATTAATGGGTCCGTTGGTAACCCGTGAGCGAACATGCGACTGCCTTAATTAATAACAACAACAAATAAACAACAAATCACTTATCGTTCCCAGCAAATCGTTTTACATACAACAAATGATCTACGGCGGTGCGCCGTCCCCCTTCTTCCTTGCCATCTCTTCTCTCGCTCATTCTTTCTCATTGCGTTCCTGTACTGCAATCTATTGCTCTTGTGCTTTCGGTTCTTTCTTTTGCTTCTTCAGCTCTTAACTTTCCGCTCCGCCATCTACTTAGGCTGGACTCGCAAGACGTGATCGCCCGCTAATCGCTAATGAATCTTTCACCGTTTATTCCGAATTTAATTGCCTCCTCGGCTCACTTATCTCGTACATACGTACCGGCAACTTTCCAATATTTTGATTTATTGCCTCTACTTAGCGAAATCCATCCTGTATATCCGCCACGCTACTCCACGGGTTACGCAACGGTCACGTCTGATCCTCACAGCCAATAAAACCACCCTCTATTTTTTTTTCCATAAAAATTAGCAACTTCACAATTGCTTTTCGCTTAATTAATCAATCATCAATTTGAATGTATAAAAAATGTTAAAATTAAAAAATATTTTAGTTTAATGGAATATTACGAGAAAGTATTAGTTTATAAATCAGGAAATCAATGTAATCTGAACAAGTTTTATAGTTACACATTTTAAATAGAATGTGTAAGAACTGCTACCGCCTTTTACTTCTATTGCATAATCGAGTGATGGGTGCATGTAAAAGTAGTTAGGAAACTTTTTGATTAGGTTTGAAAAAAAAAATAAATGTAATTGGAGCAATGCAAAGTTTAAATGAAATTCTGGACTATTAGTAGCGCTTCGCATGTCGCCGTATGATTCAATTCCGTATGAAATTTGACCGCACACAATATCAAATGATAAGTTGCGGGGAAAAAGAAGAATTATGAATTGCGTAACGTAATTTCGTGCAGCTGCCGTCGCCTAACTGTATTAGTCCTATTCTCGTGTTGCCATAATTGACGTAGGGTCGTTTTTCATAATGGATTTAAAGATGTCCGGCCCTTCGGGTCTGCGCAACTATGTATTTTTAACGCTGCCTCACGGATCAATGGAACTTTAATTAGTTAGAAAGAAGTTTAACGGGCAGCCGTTAAGAGCTCGGTAATGGATTAAGGCGTCAAGGAAATAAGTTGGACGGGAAAGTAGGTGACTAAGTTTGAAATGTAGTGCGGTCCCGGGGCTCAACTAATTTCAATCTTGAGCCCCGCCGAGATGGGTCCCCCTTGGTTAAGTAGACCATTTGGATGCGGGCGACGATGGGCGCCGCGAGCCGCCGCCATTACAGCCTGCCTACTACATCCATGCCCTTCGCGAAACCATCACCACCACCCCCCGATTTGCTGCCCTTGCGCCTGCTGTCCCGCTTGCGTCCCTACGCTTGCCCTTAGGCGCCGCCGCCCCCTAATCACGTTTAAAACCTCAACACATCATTTTAAAACACATTCGAGGGATTCCCGCGGGGCGAAACGTGCATAAAACATATTTAACTTTTTTTTATTCCCCGTCCTCTCTCGTTTCCTATAAACGAAACAGGTTGCATTGCATCTAGTATATACCGACCATCAATCATAAGTTTATTATTTCTGCTGATTCTAGAGACTTATTCATCTAAATATTACAAAAATACCTAAATTATTTATAAATTTGCGCTACATATGTTGTTAACGAAATCATTTTGTTATACGGGTTGTTGTTTTTTTTTTGTTGTTGCAGTGAATCGGTGGTTGCAGCAGGACCCAGCGGAGACCCAGGTGATGACGGTCCAGCAACGAAGACCGCCTCCTGGTTCAAGCGTGTGGTCCGCGCGTCGATCTCGTTCCACTTCGCTATCATGGCTTTGCTCTTCGTGGCCTGCCTCCTGGAGCCGCACTGCTGCGACAATATGAACAACATGCAGATGTCGATGAACCCACAGCTGCAGTACGTCCGTGGAACACCCCCGATCTGAAGCTCATGTCATCTCAGTTCACATTATGCGTACCGTCTTTATATACTCTTGTAAACCGCAAGAGCCCCGAGTCAACTGAGAAGGAAAGGATCCGAAGAAGAACAAAGAATCCCGATTGCTCACACACATATTTTTCTAGTAATATAATATTTATATTCGACCATTTTGTTTTTACCTACATATATATTATATATAACAAGTTGTTACAATTGTAAATAAGTATTGTTTTAAGTACTTGATACGTATTTTTTTTTTCTTTTCTTGTCGATTCATTTATTTTTTTTATTATTTCTTTCGTGTCCTTTAAGCTAATCTTAAATTAAGACTTAGTAGGGTGTTCTTTTTATTATTATTTTTTTGTTCTTAATGGGATCATTTAGTAGTAGCGTTTTTACTATTAATGGTTTGGTCCTGCGTTTTGTCCAGGACCCTCACACTGTGTTCATTAGTCTAGTAAAAAGAGGGAGGAAGAGATGCGAAGAAGAAGAAGAAAAAGAAAAAAAAAGAAGATAATTTAAATTGTATTTAAACGAATGTGCCTTTACGGATAGAATGATTTGAGATCTTGCGCATTTCTAGCGGAGGCATTTCTCTATATATTTTTTATTTACCTTTTAAGACTTTTGATTGCATTTAACTAGTTTTTTTTTTGTGGTTTATACATGCATGCGCAAGAAGAAGAAGAAGAAACGAAAGAAGAAGAAGAAGAGAAAGGGAAGAAGAAGAAAGTCTATTTGTTATTGTTTTCTTTTAAATTTTTTATTATTAATTTTTATTTTTCTATAATTAATTATGATCTTTTAATTCATATTATTTATACACATGATGGGGTCTTAGGTTAGCTATACATATGCATTATATTTTTCGATTGTTATGTAATCAACGCCCCGACCCACTTTACTTAAGCCAGGGATTTTATTTAATATGTCTAATGCCAGTGTTCTTATTATTATTATTTTTTTTAACTTTATATCTAGATATATCTATATATATATATTTATATTTCTATGTGTATGTATGAGTTATACTTGAGATCTACTTTACAGACCGATTCCATTCTCATGTGGATTTTATGATATAATAACATTATATTTTTTCTAAACATATTTACCTACCGTTTAGACTACCGAGTATTTATGAATAATTTATTTTGTATGCATTTCATTTGAGTTTGTTTGCGTATTGCGACGAATGTCGTGGGTGTGTACAATTTTTATTATATCGAAACAAAGTAAATCTATCCCATGCGTGCATTTCTTTTGATACCTAAACCATATTCAATCCTGATCCGCATACCTAAATTTCACACATTGGTAAGTACTTTTAATATAAATTCTCTCAATTCAAGTATTTTTTTTTATTGTATAACTAAATGCAAATGAGTTATTTTTCATAATTTTTTTATTTATCCTATTGGTTAGTGTTATATAAAATTAAGTAAATGATTACAAAGATTATATATTCTTAACTATGTGAAACAGATCCAATATCTATGTAATTCTTACGCCTTCGGTTTTCATTCCTCGTCCCTCCCCCATCTCAGCGCCTGTGTATGAGTCTGTCTTTTATTTCTTTGATTTTTTTTTTGTTCGAGAAAGCTGCAAGATTAATGCGCCGGCCGAGAAATTGAAAAATAATAATAAAAAGCGGCTTTAATCGCAAGGCAAGGTGAGGATAAATGACTAGCACGATGCAATAACTGATATTGTTTCGTGCAGAGCCGTACCATCGAAGAATCTACGGGTCCGATCCGTTGGGTCCTTGACGGGTCGTCGGGCCCTGTGTAGATTAGTTTGGCAAAGGTCCTGATAGTAGATCCCGATTGACCTTGGCGATGGGCTCAGTTTCGTGGATCCATTTCGATGCAGGGCGATGGGTTTCCTTTTGCCCCGAGCCCAAGTGCGTACCTGTGGATACTGTCCACCTGGAATAGCGGACGCTCGCTACCTTGTCATTATTTGATATTACAACACCCACTCGCATCACTATACATTCTTCTAATAATTGATTATTGTTGTTACCTCGTTTCTCAGATAATAACACAGTTCTTTGTTCAAAAACGGCGACGGACAACAGTTTTGTACAAAAATCGTTACACAGTATCATCATTTCAGATAGCGAAATTGAGATAAAGTTTTCATCGGTAATTGAGTTTCGAACAGGAAACAACAACAGCAATAATAATAGCAACAACAACATCAACAACAACGGCAACAACATGCCGACTCATATTTTACATCCCATGCTAATTCATGAACTGATTGCATTTTCTTTTACTGCCTACTTTTTGCTTGCAGTAATGCATCCACCGTGTACATCTATATCCAATAAATACAGGCCTATAATAACATTATTATTTTTTTTTATTATTATAAGATACATCAATAAGGTATGGTGCGCTATAATAAACGCTGTGTTGTAAGTAATTCGTTATGTTCTAATATCTTTTTTATCGAAAGGATCGATCAATTACGGTGCCAGCATCAAATTATTCATTTCTGTCAAGTGTCTTGTATATTTATGTCATGTCACTCTTCAGAACTAATTTCAATAGCGTATAATATTAATAATGGTAAAATTTCGAATGTGATTCTGATTCCGACGGAATTAAGTTAATAGATTTGAATGGAAGCAATTTTAAATTTGTGGTCTTTTCGAAGAGCTTAATGATTGTGCGACTATATGAACAATTCTATTTAGCATGGAGCGTTGAGTGGAGGTCATAGCTATCGGATAATCGGCATTAGTATTTCGGATTAAAACGACTGTTCGAAGGTTTTGCGAGGTGATGTGATGTGATGCAACAGGTGCTGGTGTACCGAGAGGTTTGATGTTCGCCTGGTGCTGAGGGCGGTGTGCGGCTATCGAAAATGCTATAGTGACGGCGTCACTATTCACTAGTCACAATGCGTGTTAACATGCGCCAGACGTAGACACAAACTGTATTTCGCAGGCCGGTGGCGTACCATTCGAGACCAGCATGCTAACTAGAAGACACCGTACGTGCCTCCCGCCGGATGCTATAACATATTATGCTTCCTAGTCGACGTCGAAGTCGATGTCGATGCTTCTTCCATCGGATTGTTGTTCTTTAGGTGTCAAAACGGGTGTCCCGAAATCGAGGTTCCCATTGAATCCCCGCGTCCGAAGATGTAGAGATGCATCTGAAGAACAGCAACAGCAAAGGAGTAGTCGAAGACAAAAAATAAACTATTGAAAAATTATAAGATCAAAACTGGTTTCACAATTTACCCCCTGAAATCTCCGCGGCCGACACAAAAACGTTCATGCCGTATAGGTGTAGATATAGGTATAGGTATAGGTATATACACCTATTAAAGGAATAAGTAAAACCAAGTACAGAATAAAATGAAAACGAAAGAAAAACCATACAGTTGATTCCAGTCAAGCGTCAAATTAACTCCGTAATGTATTACCGCCGATAATCCCGAACATACTCTCACTTTATAAGATGCCTATCGAATTTGTTTTCAAAAACTATTACAAAATAAAAACTCCTCGCGCTCCTCCACATCAAATTATAGATTGAATTGTTCTCAAGGGCTCAGAGCACTGCGATGCGTGAAGCTCGATCAAAAACACACACATGCATCCATACACACTCACCTATATATATATATATTTATATACACACATACAGTGGTATTCACGCATAGGTATAGATAGAGACACACGCCTTGGATCGCAACGCGCAAAAATTTCCAAACGAGAAAGTTTTTTAATGAGCCGCCCGTCGAATTTTAATCGGGTTGATTTCTTGGTAGCGCGGGTCGAGGGGTGGAGAGTGTGAGAGAGCTAGTGAGGGAGGGAGGGAATGGCAATAGAATCGTAATTATTCGGTCGACTTCTCTAATTGCGGTATTTGGATGTGCAGCATTGACCCCAGCCGGCAATAATTTACAAGTGGTGCCTCGGTGCTCACTGCATACATAGTAATTACTACCTGACTCACATCCACAATATTGGGAAAACTTCGTCCCATACACACCATTCATTATTTGCCCAAATTCCTAATTGCCGCGTTTCGAACCTGGAGTTCATTCTAATTGGCACGATGCCCCCTGCCACCATTTACTTTTCGACTATCGATCGCTGCGATTGATGACGCGAATAAAATGATGCTTTTGCTAATCTTTTCTTAAATCCACTAATTTTTATATCCAACTAGATATGGACCGCATAAAAATAAACGCACAAAAAAAAATATTCGAAAATTTCATAAATTCTTACATTTGACAAATAACTTTGTACAATACAATAGAGAAATCGCACTTAGAAAATACGTCAAAGATTTACGAAATACATGAGAAAGTGCATCCAACCAATATAAATAATTAAATTACATATGGAAACATTTAATTTCTCATTTTACATATGGAGAAATTTTCAAAAGATCACAATGCTGTTGGAACTAGTTGGATTTCATATAACGTATAAAAAAACCGCACAAAAATAAAATCGCATAAAAATGGACTGCACAAAAACAGGTTCTACCTTACTACATTATGAAAAATATAAAATAAGTTACTAATAAATATTTTAATACTTATCATTTTAAATGTGACAATAATCTTTCATCGTTAACATTTAAAAAATATTTTTTTTTTAATTAATTTTTCATTTTATTTACATTTTATAAATTTTCTAATTTATTTTAATTTACAAAATTTATTTATAGTAAAAAAATGACAAAAGACAATAGAAAAGACAAATTAATTTCGTAATTGTTTGACATGTACAAGATTCCAATAATGATTGAATATGTATGAGAACCTCGATTTCTTTTTAATAGGTTCAACTTACAACAAATTTAATACAATGAACAATTAACAATGTCAAGAATACCAATTAAGAAAAAAAAAACTTTGTATAGATTATAGATTATTTTATGATTTAATATTCTCCAAATGTTTAATATACTCGTATTCAACGCGCGACTTTATTTTTCAAACGTCTCCAGCATTACAGAGACAAACTTTATAATTTTATTTATTATATCAAAATATATTATTTTATAATTATAATAAAATAATAGCTATAAAAATAGAGAAACGAATAGAACAAAAAAATTTGTAAATTGTTTAATAAAAAAATAATTTTATAAACTAAATTTTGAATTATAAAAAGAAAATAAGAATTTTTTATGCGGTCGGTATATGAATTCCAATTACGTTGTAATGTTTTATATTAGTGTGCATATGTAAACGATTCTGTTAGTCGATTTTGAACCAATTCATCACAAGAAGATGCGCGTTTTGGATTAACACGAATAGCAGTGAATTGTGTATGTGCATTTTTAAAATTTCTCCTAAGTACAATAAAAAATAAAATGTTTCCATGTGTGATTTAATTATTTATTTAGTTTGGATGTACTTTAGTTTTCATGTATTTCGTAAATCGTATTTTCTAAGTGCGATTTCTCTAATGTATTGTACAAAGTTATTTGTTATATGTAAGAATATATAAAATTTCGAATATTTATTTTGTGCGATTTCTTTTATGCGGTCTCTATCTACCGCACAAAAACAGGATTAAATGTATGTGAATGAATGAGTTTCGAATAAGTTGTACCTTCTATCAACTGTCGAAAGTCAAGACCGTGCTGACCTCTCCGGTTTTCCTCTGCACCAAATCCATGTGTACATACTACGAGCAGCTTCTATTTAATTCATACTGCTTTTACTTTTCATGACCAAGTCACGAAATAACATTTTTTTCTTTAGTTGATGCACTGAGAAACGATTCACTGTAAATTAAAAACAAAACGAAAATAAAGTAGGTAAGCAAGGTGAGATTCAATGTTGTTGTTGGTAGTTTTATTTGTGTGTGTGTGTATATATATATAGTTGTTGTGGTATCTGGTGCATTATTATGTATTCTCGTATCTGTTTAATAATTCTTCTGGTCTGTGGTTTTGTTGGTCGGTCGTCGTTTTGGGTAGAAATTTTAAATAAACATCATGTGTATGAGAAAGGACGGGTCTCTCACGGAAGGCTTTTTAAATGAGTTGGACACAGGAAACAAGGCTACTATCTTGATGTCTGCGGCCATAAAGCACGTAAACGTGCAGCAGCAACCTGAGTTATTTATACAATACTCCTTTCATTCACTTTTCCAAAATATGAATCGAGGAGCACCAGAGTCCGTGACTTGTGTTCTTAAACGGCGCGCCACTCCGTGAATACAGATGTATCTACATCCATAAATACACTTATCATTTAATTGTCCACACAACGAAGAAAAAAAATCATCCTCACCGCCGCCATCGTAATCATCATCATCATCCTTGTCCTCGTATTCGTCCTAGTCCCAGTCCACCTACTCACGAAAGGAATTTCGAATTTTCAATTCCGACCCTCATATTGAAGCGATAAATCATGTCCAGGAATTTCGCTCAAACATCCTCGTTCAATAAAGACAAAAAGAAGGGAAAACAAGTCGACGAGGGTTGAAGATTATAGAACTATGTAGGGTAATACTACATAACACAATTCACACAAAAAAAAATAATTAGTTTACATATATTATTTTTTAATAACTGAAAATTATTAACTACAATTAAAAAGTTCAAAATAAACCGGTAATAATCCTTGCACAACTCTCCAAGGTCGTTACAACAGAAACCGCTTGAAGCAAGGATAATATCTTAAGACATTTAAATTCTTACAGTACTTGTGTAAATTAGATTGTAACGTACTAAAGAATTGAATCTTTTAGGTAACAAGTTTAATACTTTGTTTTATAGACACGTAACTTTTTAACGATCAAATGTTAATAAATATATTTATGGATATCAATAAAAAAAAATTATTACTCGTTTTATCGTATGTAAAGTATCACATTTCACGAAAAAATATTTTGAATTATAAATATATAAAGATGTCATTAAAAAAATAATGATTTAAATAAAATTTTCTTGTTTAATTGTATTTTAATTGAATTTATTTAAAATTACTAACAGACAATTGAAAACTCTTTATCTGAAAATTCATTAAAGGTTAACATCATGCAAGAACTGGATTAAACAGCGGGGAATGGTGTGAATTGAACGTCGGCGTTTTAATTGAATGCCCCTACTATTTTTTTTTCGCCCTTTCCCGGCAAGCAAAATATTTGCATGAAATTATCCTTGTACTTACCGAGGAATGCGTGATATTGACGCGATAAATCATGTGCGAAAGGGGATTCTCCGCGCGCCGGTCAATTGAATTCAAATGACCGAAATTAGTGAGGAATATTAGTATTTTCCTCACTCCCTTTTTCTCTCTCTCTCATTGCCCCATCTTTGCTGCAATTCCTTTTTTATTCATTTTTTTTTCATATATTTTTGATGTCCAGTATGCGGTCGTTACATAAATCAAAATATAATAATGTTGCATTAGAAACCAATTTACGGTCATTACGCCGCAAAGCGCGAGGGTCGCCGCCCTTGGAACGGATGTCCTTCAGTTTTTAAGGGTAAGTTTTAATAATTTTTTTTTTCGTTTCCACCCTAGCGTGATCCGATTTTAGTAACTGGCCACCCCCTTACGGGAATTTTAAAAGCTGACCGCATATGTCCCCGATGCAGACGGGGGATGCTTTAAAGTGGATAATTAAGTGATGCGACCCTGCAGAAATAATAACAGAACGGTGGAGATGAATTCCAATTAGGCGCAACACCTACGCCCCGGTTCGTCGAATTGCGTTACGTAATTATTATTCCGTTTCGTCGCGTTCGAAACTTAATAACGAAAAGCTTCTGTACGGTCCTTTTTTTTTAATACCCGTCGTTATGTTCAACATGTAAATGGTGGTAGATTCCTCTGATTCCTATTCTATATATATATATGTATATATTTTGGTTGGTTGCTTTTTGGTATTCGAGATTCAAAGAAACCAAGGCTGAATTACAATTAGTCGACCCTTCATGCAAATCATTCTTTTTTTTTATTTCACAGAATTTTTGGTGTCAAATGTATCTACCGACTATCATTATGACCCATCCATTCAGCTGTGACTACGGTCATCAACACATTCAAGATCTCAAAAAGTAATACTACAAAATCTTAAACAAAAAAAAATCAGAATAATCTTATTTATTATAAATCTTTAATAGCCATAAATTTAATTAAATTGTACTAATTTAACACATTTTTGAACCAAAGTAATTGCCATTATAGTTTTAATAAGACTATTTACTACAATTTGTACATGTTTTTATTCCTAAATCATGACTATTAGTGTAATCTGGGTCGTGTCTAACAACGACTACTCCAGATTCTAATCTACAATAGAGCAGAACAGTGTTCATCAACATTTTTTCTCTCACGACACACTTGAGATTTCTATTAAAGCTACTTATTTGTACAATTATAGTGTTTTGAACTTTTTGGAAAAATAAACACACAATCATTCATTTAGCTGTAATTTGTATTAAAAAATCAAGTAATTAAATGAACACATTAAATGAAAAGTAGTCTTTTCACATTTTATTGATTTTCTCAGAAACTATAATATAATTATAATTTTATGATCTAAAATATGCCAAATGTAGCCAAATTACTGTGGTTTTGTCTATTTGGTTAATTAATTTAATTAATTAAGATGCGATCAACATTTCATGTTATCAAATGGATGAAAATCAATTTGACTTAATGAAATGGGATTTCAATCGTCTTCTTTCAAGATTACCAGCACTTCATCTTCTCCTTCATAATCAGTGACTGCAGCGACTTTAATCTGTAGTAGGGGATCGGCCGTTCTCCCTTCCGACTAATTTGTAATTCTAAATTTTAATTATTGTACGTTCACACTAATTCAACATCTTTCAACGTCAAAAGCGTTTAATCCGTGTTTATCAGATTGATTTCAATTCAAAGTTTTTCATTGACTTTAAAAGATCTAATTGATATTTCTAAAATAAATATATTATATTTTGTAATATATTTATTTGTTCCATTAAAAGTGATTTAGAATTTGAGTAAAATTTATAATTTAGTTTAATAGTGAATTGTGATTTCATTTGTATGTCAATGATGTCTTGATATAGAATAAAGACTAATAATAGGTAGAGTCAATAAGATGACTTGGAGTCAACGATCGGAAATGGACGTATCGTCTGGACGGTGATGTCCGTTCATGGAACCGAATGGCGTGCATGCAATTGCAAGTCCAAAATTGAGGACCGTTGCAGGTGAATAACAATAGAGCACGCGATTCCGAATCCAGATAGTATACCAAGTCGCACTGTACGCAGTCAAACCGATTGAAGGTGTGAATGCACAATTAGTTAAGTACAGTTGTAAAAAGTTCAAAGATGTAAATAATCCGCAATACAATAAATTTATAATTATCAGTTTTACTCAAATGAAAATACATAATTTCAAAAAGTAATGTGAGTCAAATTGGAATTTAATATAGTTATAGGATAATATTTAGTTGAAACTAGAAAATATCAAATATTATGAATCAAGTTACAAAAATTATCATTACAATTTGATTATTATATCATGATTTTAAATTTTTTATATTAACATTAAACTAATATTTGAATTCGGTCTATTGGAATTATAGATTTGTAAGTTATATAGTGTGAGTCAAGAAAGTAGTTATTGGAGTGGTTGTTGTTTGAAAGTATGAGAGGTAGCTTATGGGGTATAGAGTATGGGGATATGGGATATGGGGTATGGGGTATGATGTGCGTGCTTCACCTTGGCGAAGGCGCGAGTTGGTTGCCGTGTGCTTCGACGAGAGTGGTGGGTGGGAGGTGGCGACGTCGGCGGCGGTGGGTGGGCCAAAACGGCGCGGGGGCCGCCCGCTTGGTCACATGACCGCGGGCCACGCACGCGGCCCTCGAACTCCGCCTCTGGTAACTCTTTCAGTCATTCAGCATCCGCGCGATCAATGGCCGAGTGTCCGTTCTCGCCGTCACACGTGAGAGTCAACTAGTGAGTAGGAGTTAACGTAACATGCAGTGGCGAGTGCAGTGATTCCTGTTGTTGTTATTGTTGTTGTTGTTGTTGCCTCCGTTGTCGTTCATCTTTCGGTACTCTCGAGTGTTATCCTGCGGCTTCGCGCTGGATCATCCGGGAGGATTCGCGTCCTCGCCGTGGGCGGCCGTGCTCGGTCACCACCACTCGGCGGCAGCCGCAGCGGCGGCCGCCGCCGCCGGCTCCATGATGCAGACCACCGACCACCATGGATATGGGACCGCTCACCACGGCGCTGCCCCCATGGATCTGCACATGCCGCAGGCCTTCCCCTATTATCGGTGAGTAGTCGCCCCTTAGCCACTTGTTGCTCATTTGCATTTGTCTTCCGAAATGCCACGTGATATGGACATTGGGCACGTGCTGGACCCAACAAAAAAAAAATACCCTCCTGGGATCTTCTACTAGACCTATTCACATTCCATACCCTTCATCACTAAAAACTACAGAAAGAATAAGTTTCATCCATCCTTGAAAAGTTTGAAACAAAACTACAGCAGCAGAAGTAAAAACTATTATACTTCTAGAAATCTGTATAAAAAAACATAAACATAAAATATAAATTGACATATTTCACTTGTAAATCTACTGAATTGTGCTATTATCTAATAATAGAAATATACTATTTCCTAAATGATTATAAACGTTCATATTTCTAATTAAATGAAAAAGAACTTATTACTACATTTTCCAGTAAAATTTGTAATATAGTTTAGAACATTTTTTAGTCTGTAATTGTTTAGTAAACTCGAAATGAATTATTTTGAAAATTTGAAATAAATTATTTTTAAACTTAAAAATTCGATCAGAAATATTTAAAAACTTGAAAATTTGAAATGAATTGTTTTCAATATTTTAAATTTAACATATTTCAATTCTGATCAAATATCATTAAATATATAAACTAAACTAAAGTAAAGTAAACAAAGTAAAATTATTTGAAAATTTTCTGGAATATTTTTAGAGAAAAACAAATTTTTAATTTCTTAGTATATTGAGTTTTTACTGAAAATTCATGTGTAAATAATGTTTTAAAAAAAGTAGAAATTTTCAGTAAATTATCAGAATTGAAACATTTTAATTAATAACTATTTCTTGAGTAGATCAAATTAATGTTAAAAACTTAGTTTTAATAACCGCAAAAATACTTTGATTCGAAAGTACAAATATAATTTAAATCGTTTTAACTTGTAAGTTGTTAAATTTGTGTTGTTTTTTGTATAAATGAAAAGAATATATTTCATTTAGATATAGGAATAAATGCTTATCAATCATTTGAAAACTTTTCAACAACAAATATTTTTCAAGTTTTAATTAAAGTGAAATCAGTTTTTAGATTTGCGAATTTAAGTTATTGTTATTTAAATCAGCTAGAAATTTTGAAAATGAACTGAAGAAATAATGAAAACCAGAATTAATTGTTAATATTTATATTTGAAAAGTAAAGTTTTATACACCCTTGTGAAGTTGAAAATGAAAGAAGGTAGGATGAGGATGAGCAAGAACGGCAGCATCAGAACAGTTTGTTCCCGTAATCTATATACAACATATAAAATTTCAATTGATAATATCTCGACGTCGTAAACATTTCCCAGTGTTTCATCTCAATCTCGGGACTGCCGCCGACAAACACCGTTCCATGTTCATTCACATTTACAAATTCAACAAAACTTTATCTGGAGCTGGATCTGTCCGAAAGGGGGGGACGGAGTGGTCCGGTCCCACTTAGGTGACTGTCGGCTGGTGGGACGGGACATCCTCTGATCCGGTTCTGCAGTCAAAATCCGGATCGCCGCCACCGTTTGGCACAGCCAAGCCATGGTTGTAGACATGCAGTACCATCATGGTACCATTGGCCGTGTTGTCAAGATCCGCGGCGTGGATATGCAGCCCGCTCCGCTGGACGTGTGCATGTGTAATTGAAATCGCATTTCGAAGCGACCATGTGTCATCCCAGGGTGCCAACTCCTGCTGTTAGGATCTCCATCATCCTATCCAGGACGAGCCGAATGCACATATATATTTTAAGCGGCTTCTTGTCGCAGCGGGCACCACCTAATCTACACAGCGTGTCTAACATATTCACAGCAGATTATTTACCATAGGCGCATGCACTTGCAGCAACCTCTGCCTCGGACTCAATTTGTTCTAATAAAAACACACATGTCTTGGTATAACTCATCTAGAGGAAAAATGAACCATAGTACAAAAAATATATATATACAGAGAGATGAGCATACATAACTTTACTCGCATATCTCTCCTATTAAACGACAAACTGCCTAACTTAATTACGAGACTTGAAACTTGCCAGCGATTCCGGAAATTTGTACTTACACCTTGCACATAAACTATGCGCGCAGCTTCAGTTTCATTTCTTGCGACTACTGCTTTCATTAGACTTCACGGAATCCCAAGACACCTCATCCATCCATTCAAAAACTTATACCATTACACAACTAAGATGTTTTACTAATAAACTATCATAATTATAAAATGCATATTTAAGAAATATTGTTGTTTTTCATTGCATAAAAATGGATCAGATTTGGACGGTTTGCGCATTTAAGTTTATCTTTGGCAATCTTAAGTTTTTCAATTTAAAAGCACGTCTGTTGTTGTGCACATACCGTGACATAGTGTGCATCCCCTCATATGATTATCCAGTTACTATCTAAACACATTGAGCAGTTTTAAGTAAATGAATAAAAATGCTAATACGTAGAATTCATTACATTTATTTTAAATTTATTAATTTTAACTCTAAATTAACATAATGAATTGAAATTACAATAAATTTGATTTTACAACATTAACTTATTAAGTTTATGAAGACAACAAAAAAAATTGTTTTTTTTTATTTTAAGATATTTCTTTTGTTCGACATCAATATGTGCAGAAGGTTTTTTTAATAGAAAGAAGAGAATCTCGTAATTCAAATATGGAAGTCCTAAGTTATATATGATGGGTTGTAAAGAGTTCAAGTTAGGAACTTTTGCATAGAATCTTTCATTCGTTTCTTTTTTTCTTTTTGAAGTTTTTAAACATGCAACACATCCAAGACACAAAGCGACGGAGTTGAAAACTTGTGCCATAAGCAACTGCGGGATTGTTAAACTCCACGTCTTTGAAATGGAGCTCAAAGCGACGGTATCGAATTCGTATAGTTTCATTTTATTAAAATCATTTTTGAAGTTTTTAATATATAATATTTTCAGTTTCTTAATGTTTTGTAAAGTAGAGGAAGAAGAATAATAATTAGTTTAATTTTGGGGATTTAAATATTGTGTTAAATCAAGTTAAATGTTGTCGATTGAGAACTTAATGATTTAAGGATGAGAGGAAGATTAAAACTGTACCCAGATGTTACACAAGTTGTCGGAGATTTCTGTTTATACGCGGAGGAGAAGATGAAGAAGGCGTAGAAGAAGAGATCGGCTTGTTTACTATTAGTTCCTAAGCAGTATGTTTGGGTAAAGTTTGTAACCGGTCAAGACAAAAAGCTGTAGTGTGTGTGGATAGCGTAAATACATATAACGCTGAGCAAACATCGGCCAACGTGCGTATTCCAAGAAGGAGTCAGGTTAAGTTAGGACAGGTGGCAGCGGTATTTGATGAGAGCGACGGAAGATCGCGGGGGCGGTGAAGGCGGCAGCGTTGAAGACGTAAGAAGCCGGTGCCCTGTAATCCCGAAAATTGGCTCAATTTTGTCAAGCCGCTCCGTGAAATTAAACGAAAATGAAAAATATGCAAATGACCGCTTGTGTACAACTGTTTCTATAATTTGCTCCTCTTAAAATAATTTAATGCGAGGAAATAGTGATGGGGGAGAGCGAGAGACGGTGTAAATGCAAGAGGCTAATGTCTTTACGGACTGCGAAGGGTACAATAAGAAATTTGCAAGTCTGATAGCCCCTACTTTTTTTTTCCCCCGTTCGTATATATATATTTTTTTTTTTTGGACCGGGGGCATGATTATTCTTTAAAACACTCGCGCCCTTCGGTGCATGGTCTCTCTCTCTCTCCTTTTATTTTTCATTCTTTAAAGGCCCTTAATATCACGGGAAAAGTCATCGAGTCGAAAGAATTTACATTAATTTGTTTCTGTCGCAACAGCTTGTAACACCCCCATATATTTATCACCGCCGTATTAGGCCCGAATGATAAATATTCGACGGAATCATAATTTCACCCGCCGCCCTTACTTAGGTCGAGCCGCCGCCCCCGCGCGCCATGCATTTTTATTAGGCCATCCTCGCGATCATATTCGTATTAGCGCTTCGAGCATCCCCCTCGAAAACGAAAAGAAGTAGAGTGAGGAGGTAGAAGAAGTGGAGGTATATATATAAAAAAAAATAGGAGCGCGCACAGAGAGAAGAAAATCAAAGTGCTTTTGAATATCTTTGCCGCGGGAGGGTAAATAAATATGTAACAAGATGAAACCCGGGGAGAAATCGAAAAAATAAATAAATAAATATAAAAACGCAACGCGAGTGCATATACCGCTACCTTATGTAATATTAAAATAGAGACGTTCGTGTTGTGTTTATTTTTACACGAAGGACGCATATTTTAACAGATTGATGAATTATTTTATTTTGCTTATATTTATTTTAGTTAATAATTAACAATTTTTCTTTTAAATATATTAGATTTCAATTAATTTAAATCCAACAATCTAATTAAGTATAACAAACTGTATGCGGTTTATTTAGATTTTTTAGTTTGAAAGCTTTGATGAGTGTGTATGAAGCTTTTCTGCGTTTGTATCCTTGTGCAGGTGGCGAATGTGGAAGGAAGACGAGGAAGCAGTAATGGAGACCTGTTTGTTCATCAATTAAATCGTCGATGTAAATGGTCGTCCGTTATCTATATCTAAATTGATGTATCGCTTAATGCGCGGCAATAATTTAACATTCCATTAAGACACAACACATTTTTCCGGAGACCCGCAGATCAGATCAGATCAGATCGGATCGGACCCGACACGATTTTCGGGTCCGCAGATCCATCGAGGACGAGAAGCGCGCGCGCTCGCGCCTTTGATTGATATTCTATTAAGTCTTTAACACGTCTAATCAGTATTTATAATTAATCACCTGCCTTTATTCGCCTTACACGAATCCAAGCCTTCCATCTGAATGAAACATGACACTTCTCTGATCGGCCTCAACCCACCTCGTAAACAATACGCATCGCGTTTCTTTATTACTCATATTCTCACTCCATTCATGTCAAACACTTTGTATTTATCGATTGGAATCGATCACTTATCTAAATCAAGAGCTCAAACAACATGATTATATATTTATCTACATATTTTCATA